>NW_024080869.1:2166340-2441496 GCF_003009895.1 Hyaena hyaena
AAGAGTCTCTTATACTTTGACTCCCTCTCTGTTTGTATCTTATTTTTGCTTCCGTTCTACTATGTTCATCTGGTTTCTTAAATTCCACAGATGAGAGAAATCATATGATGTGTGTCTTTGACATATTTTGCTTAGCATAATGCAGTGTAGTTCCATCCACGTTGTTGCAAATAGCAAGATTTCATTCTTTTTGATTGCTGAGTAATATTCCATTATATAAATATACCACATCTTTATCCATTCCTTAGTCACTGGTGTTTTGGGCTCTTTGCATAATTTAGCTATTGTTGATAATACTGCTACAAGCTAGAGTGCATGTGCACCTTTGATAAGTACTTAGTAGTGCAATTGCTCTGTCATAGTGTAATTCTATTTTTAGTTTTTCTGACATATCTCCACACTATTTTCAAGAGTGGTTATACCGGTTTGCAATCCCACCAACATTGCAAAAGGGTTCCCTTTCTCCACATCTTTGCCAACATGTGTCGTTTCCTGAGTTATTAATTTTAGCCTTTCTAGGAGGTGTGAGGGGATATCACCTTGTGGCTCTGATTAGTATTTCACTGACGATGAGTGAGGTTGACTATCTTTTCATGTCTCAGCAATCTGGATGTCATCTTTGTTAAAGTGCCTATTTATGTCTTTTACCCATTTCTTCACTGATTATTTGACTTTTGGGTGTTGAATTTGGTAAGTTCTTTATAGGCTTTGGATACTAGCCCTTTATCTGATATGTCACTTGCAAATATCTTCTCCTGTTCCATCAGATGCCTCTTAGTTTTGTTGATAGTATCCCCTACTGTGCAGAAGCTTTTTATCCTGATGAGGCCCCAAAAGTTCATTTTTGTTTTTGTTTCCCTTGCTTCTGGAGACATGTCAAGTAAGAAGTTGTCATGGCCAGGATCAAAGAGGTTATTGCCTCTCTTCTTCTCTAGGATTTTGATGGTTTCCTGTCTTACATTTAGATCTTTGGTCCAATTTGAGTTTATTTTTGTGTATGGTGTAAGAACGTGGTTCAGGTTCATTCTTCTCGCTTTCCAGTTTTCCCAATACCATTTGCTGAAGAGACTCTTTTCCATTGGATATTCTTTCCTGATTTGTCAAAGATTAGTCTGCCATATGTTAGAGGGTCCATTTCTTGGTTCCCTATTCTGTTCCATTGATCTATGTTCTGATTCTGTGCCTGTATCATATTATATTGATGATTACAGCTTTGCAATACACCATAGAGTCCAGAATTGCGAAGCATACAGCTTTGCTTTGCTTTTTCAACATTACTTTGGCTATTCAGGCTCTTTTCGATCCATACACATTTTAGGCTTGTTTGTTCTAGCTCCGTGAAGATTTCTGGTGTAATTTTAATAGGGATTGCATTAAATGTGTGGATTACTTTGGGTATTACTGACATTTTAACAATATTTGTTCTTCTAATCCATGAGCATGGAATGTTTTTCCATTTCTTTGTGCTTTTTTCAATTTCTTTCATAGGTTTTCTCTTGTTTTCAATGTACTGATCTTTTATCTCTTTGGTTAGGTTTATCCCTAGGGATTTTGTGGTATTCAGTGCAATTGTATATGAGATCAATTCCTTGATTTCTCTCTCTGCTGCTTCATTACTGGTGTATAGAAATGCAATCAACTTCTGTATATGGATTTTATATCCTGAGATTTCCCTGAATTCCTGTATCAGTCTTCACAGTTTTTTGGTGAAGTCTTTTGGATTTTCCACAGAGCATATCACCTCTGTGAAGAGTGAAAGTTGACTTCCTCCTTGCTGGTTTGGATGCCTTGTATTTCTTTTTGATGTCTGCTTGCTGAGGCTAAGACTTACAACAGTATGTTGAATAATAGTGGTGAGTGTGGACATCCTGGTCGTGTTCCTGGCCTTAGGGGGAAAGCTCTCAGTTTTTCCCCATTGAAGTTGGTATTAGCTGCGGGACTTTCATATATGGAAGTTACAATGATGAGACATGATCCTTCTATCCCTCCTTTCTTGAGGGTGTTTTTTTATTTTCAAGTAAGGATGCTGTATTTTGTCAAATGCTTTTTCTGCATCTATTGAGAGAATCATGTGGTTCTTATCCTTGTTTTATTAATGTGATGTATCACATCAATTGATTTGCAGATATTGAATCAGCTCTGCATCCCAGGAATAAATCCTACCTCATTGTGGTGACTAATTCTTTTTATGTATTGTAGGATCTGGTTTGCTAATTTTTGTTGAGACGTTTTGCATACAGGTTGATCAGGGCTATTGGTCTGTGGTTCTCCATTTTAGCGGTGTCATTGTCCAGTTTGGACCCAAGGCATTGGTGGCCTCATAGAATGCGTTCGGAAGTGTTCCTTCTATTTCTCTGGCCATGACCTTATCTTGATCTTTCATTTGGGATACATTCCTCTGACTTGGCATTTTGTCTTAGTATCTGTCTTCTTTGTGTGACAAAAGGTCATTATGTTACATGGCTGTGAAATTAATGGCTTTATGAAGAAGTCATCTAGTGTCCGTGGCCTGACACTTCAGGGAGTGTCTCTGGGGTGTGTTGCATGCATTGTTTTGTGTTCTGGCAGCACTATCCTTCAGGCCAGTTGTCTTCAGAGGCTGCCCTTGCTTGATATGGGCAGTGGGTCCTTGGCCAGAATGTGGTGAGTTTTAACTAGGTGTGCTCTAATCGCCTTGTTAAATGAGACTCAAAACAATTGCCACTAGAATTGAAGCCCTGCAGAACTGTCTGGTCAAGAGAGGTGGTGTGGTCAGGGGCTTCTGATGGTCTTCTGGAGAAGGGGCCAGCTCCATTGGGACAGAGCCAAGTACAACCCAGAAAGGCAGTCTCACCAGAGTGTAGGGGGGTACCAATGTGGAAATTGCATTGTTTCTAGCAGGTGGCTCTGTGTTTATGGTGGGGGGCAGAGGAGGGAAATGGCACCACCCAATTCCTTTGTCGCTAGAGAGGCATCTTTGTGAACATTTGCTCTTAGGGATGCACTCCAAGAAGCGTGTATAATCTCCCTACTGTGGGCACTAGGTGTTGTACAAACCACTGTTTCCATGACATCTGCCTGCAAGTAGTTTGACTACCTTCTCTTCAGGAGTAGGGCAGTGCTCTCAGGGCTATTTCCCAGCCAAGACTGCTAACCTTTAAAACCCCACATTCTTGGGATGCCCGCGTGGCTTGGCTAAGTGTCTAACTCTTGATAGTAGCTCAGATCATAACCTTGTGGTCGTAGGATTCTCTCTCTCCCTCCCTCACTGCCCCTCCCTTACATGTGCTCTCTTTCTGTCTCTCT
This sequence comes from Hyaena hyaena, assembly GCF_003009895.1. Classification (NCBI taxonomy): domain Eukaryota; kingdom Metazoa; phylum Chordata; class Mammalia; order Carnivora; family Hyaenidae; genus Hyaena; species Hyaena hyaena. The sequence continues at coordinate 2,169,626 of NW_024080869.1, forward strand.
CAAAATAATAAACTAAAAAAAATAAAAAGTTAAAAGTTAAAAAAATTAGTGGCACGGATACCTTATTTAGGCAAGATTGCCTCCCTGAGGGGAATGGCAAAGCCTATCAGTAAAATTTCTAGCACTGACTATGAAATTTTTTGTTGACTGGTTAATGGTTACATTCCTGTAGGAATGAAATTAGGTTTGGTGACATGGGGCCTTAACATAAGTAACTCCATCATGGGCCTGTTATTTTTCTTATTTCCAAATCCTAATTTTTACACATCCATTTTTTATTAAAAATATAGCCCCAAATAACATTTTAGCCATCTATTGTTCCCTGATCTTCATATTCAGTGAAACTATCAACATCTACTAATCATAGATGAAGATTAACTCTGTGGTTCTAAGATCTCTGTGGGTCTAAGTTACTTTCATCTAAAATAGTAAGATCTTTTGAGTCTAAGATACTGCTGGCCATTTGAAATCTTTGACTTAGGGATCCCCAGCCAGGCTGTTGAGCCATCACTTAGGCACAGAATCACCTTTTCCAAGTCACCTCTTCCTAGAACATTGACTTGTCCCCTTGTACTTCTGGGTTAGCCTTTGGCAGGTCACATGTTGCGAAGGATATCCACTCATGCAACCTGTCAACATGGCCCAAATAAAGTTCCTCACCTGTGACTGCAGCTTCACAGTCACATCTTTTTCCTTCTGAAACTCACTGAACTCTGAGTTCCTCTTGAACTCACTATTATTCCTCTAATCTTTGAATATCTTTTTGGATTGGAAATATTTGGTTCTCTTGTATTTCCGCAAAAAATATGCATGAAAATATTAAAGCAAGGATTCTTTAAGATAAGTGAGCCTGTCACAGTGATCCATCTGGCTGTTTGTATATTTTTTGGAAAATGTTCAGGCATGATGTGAAGTTCATCCTGTAAAATCTAAGTATGGTTCATTATCTAGGATAACCACCTTTATGGAAATCCATTCAAATGTTTTTGTTTTTGTTTTTGTTTTATTTTTTCTAGGAGAGAGAGAGAGAGAGAGTGAGCAGGGGAGGGTCAGAGAGAGAGGGAGTCACAGACTGAAACAGGCTCCAGGCTCTGAGCTGGCAGTCAGCACAGAGCCCAACGTGGGGCTCAAACCCACGAACCGCGAGATCATGACCCAAGCGAAAATCGGATGCTTAACNAGAGTGAGCAGGGGAGGGTCAGAGAGAGAGGGAGTCACAGACTGAAACAGGCTCCAGGCTCTGAGCTGGCAGTCAGCACAGAGCCCAACGTGGGGCTCAAACCCACGAACCGCGAGATCATGACCCAAGCGAAAATCGGATGCTTAACCGACTAAGCCACCCAGGCGCCCCTATGGAAATCCATTCAATAACATGCTCACTCAATATCAGAAAACCACTTAACCATGTAATACAGTGGTATACACCTGTGTTATTATCTTAAAATATGTTTAAAAATAAAATAGATATTTCTGTGTATTGATGTCATTGCGTATTGTTCAGGTTTCTGTAACATGAATGCTACTATTTAAATAAAACAATAGTAAGAACACTAAGAATAGATAAATGTTAATCACTAGTAAGTGATACTAGGACTAATTATATAATATTATGTGTTGGAAAAATAAATCCATGATTAGTAATAATCTTTCCATTCATAACGGATTTCTAGTTAGCAAAAAACCTGGGAAGATAGTACTGAGTCTCCACATACGTCCAACTGTTTTCTGGACAGTTATTGATATCAGTTGGTACATTATCACAATCAATGTCCAGAAGAGACCTGGTATTATTAACTAAAGGTTATAGTTTTATTCAGATTTCTTAGGTTTTCACCTCTTCTATTCCAGAGCAATCCCAGCTGGCACATTACATTCAGTCATCCTGTCTCCTTGGATTCCACCTGGCCATGATGATTTTTAGATTTTCCATATTTTTCATGATCTGCAAAGTCTTGAGAGGTACTTTTGTAGAATGATCCTTGGTTGGGATATAACTAATGTTTTCAAATGACTAGACTGGAGTTATTTGGTTTGGAGCAGAAGATCCAGAGGCAAAATGCCATCCATAATTATCATTTCACATAAAGGATGTTTACTCTGAAGAATGAGGTCTTTTGTGGTTCCATACAAATATAAGGATTCTAGTTCTGTGAAAAATGCTGTTGGCATGTTGATGGAGATTACATTAATTGTATCAATGGCTTTGTGTACTATAGACATTTTCGTAATATTTGTACTTCCAATCCATGAACATGGTATGTCCTTCTATTTCTGTGTCATCTTGAATTTCTTTCATCAGTGTTTTAAAGGTTAGAGCTAGGGTTTTGGTAAGATGCCTGGACGATCCAGGATCTAAGCAACTAGCAGTGCAGTGATCTCCCCAGAGGGCTGAGTTAAGGACATAGGGGAAGCTGGTGGTCAGGCATAGTGTTTGGGTCAAGGCCCAGCCTCCTCTGTGGGCCAGGCTACAGTTTTGCCACAGGACACCCCTTGTGCAGCATGATCCATCCTTTGTCAATGTCATGTTAATGTTCCAAATTCCATGCCAGGTAATCCTGCACCACTACTGAGCCCCATGTCCTTGGTTTTCTGAGACCTAGGCATGGCGTCCCCATGGGGAGAGAGCCTTGGCTACGGTTAGGGTTCCCTCCATTGTAGTAGCCAGGGCAGAATCGCCACCAGGACAATGATCTTCCTAGAGGTCGGAAATGAGGGCCCATGCACAGGTGTGGCTCAGGTGTAGAGTCACGTTTAGAGTGAGGGATACAGGTAGGGTTTTGTTTAGGGTTAGAGTTAATATTAGAGTAAGATCACAGGACAATCCAGGAACTGATCACCGAGCAGTGCAATGTTCTCCCCAAAGGTCTGAGTTGAGGGCGCAAGGAAAGTTGGCAGTCAGGCTTAGTATTTGGGTTCAAGGCCCTTCCTCCTCTGGGGCTAGGCTACCTTTGTGCCTGAGGACACCCCTTGTTCACCTCTATCCGGGCTTTGTTTATGTCATGGTGATGTTCCACATTCCATGCGGATTAAGAAGGAACAGCCTCTGGGCCCCATGTCCCTGGTTTTCTGAGAACAAGAAATTGGGTCTCAATGGGGAGAGAGCCTTGTCTAGGTTTAGGGTTCTGTCCAGGGAACTTTCCAGAGCAGGAGAGACACCAGCCCTATGATCTACCTGTAGGCCTGAGATGAGGGCCCATACTCGGGTGCAAGTCAGGTGTAAGGTTTCATTTTGAGTGAGGGTTATGTGTAGGGTTAGGGTTAGGGTTAGGGTTAAAGACCCAGGACAATCTAGGATTAAATCAGCCAGCAGTGCAGTGATCTCCCTGGAGGGCTGACGTGAGTGGGCAGGGAAGATGGTGGTCATCCTTAGTGTTTGGGTTCAAGGCCTAACCTCCTCTGATTTCTTTGGCAATATGTTTTGATTTATTTCTCCTGATTCTTTGCTTATTTATTTGTAATTTTTCATATATGGTCACCGTTAGTTATTTATAGAATTCGTTTGTTTTCAGATTTTTTAAAAAATTTGATGGTCTTTTACCTCAGAACCCATTATTTTCACCTCCCTATGTTTTGGTACATGATATTATATTTTATGTCCATTTCTTTCAGTTTCTTGATCATTTTTTAATAGAAATATTCATTTTTACTCATTTTGTGTTTTTTACTTCTCTTTTGCCACTTTTGGTATCTTTTTCCACTCAAAGAGTCCATCTTAATATTTCTTGCTGGATTGACATAATGGTGCCAACTCCTTTAGTTTTTGTTTGGGAAACTCTGTCTCCTTCTATTCTGAATGATAGCCTTGCTGGATACAGTATTCTTGGCTGCTGATTTTTCCATTCATCACTTTGAATAGGTCAGGGCACTCGCTTCTGGCTTGCCAAGATTCTGTTAACAAGTCTGTAGCTGTCCTTTGGTGGCTGGCGGCTCTGCACCAGGGCATCCAGGGGCTCAAGGCTCTGCACAGAGCGCATCGGTGGCTGAGGACATGTGGCAGAGTGAGACGTAGGAAGTTGGCCAGCAGTGCACACCTGGGTGTGGTACAGATGTGCACAACGTGCTGTGGCAGCTTTGTGTGCAGCAGGCTAGACGGGTTGCCCATGTGGTTTTACCAGAGTTTTCCCTGAGGTGAACAGGCTTGGGGTGGGTGAGTCCCTCAGAGATTTCTTGGGACAGCTGCACTGCTAGCGGGTTAGGTAGCAAGGGTCTGTGCAGCCCAACCCCCTGGTAGGTGCTTCTGTGCTTATTCTGGGGAGTGGGGTAGAAAAAATGGTGACTGTGAGCTCCCTCATTGTTGGAGAAGACACCCAACCACTCGCAAATCAGCATGAACACATCTGTCTCCTGTTGCCTCTGGTATTGTGTAAACTGCCATGTTTACATTGCCTCTCCACACAGGCAGGGACCTGGCTATCACTCACCCTCCTGGATCACCCAGTGCTGAGTCAGCTGTCCACCTGAGCTCCAGGATCCACACTCAAGGAATTGAGCCCTTCTGATTTTTAAAGCCAAACGTTATGGGGATTAGTCTTCCCTGTGTGAGCTCCCTGGGGTGAGGGCTCACTTTCTCTGCCTTCTCTGCAGGCAGGTGCCCTCTACCTTTCTGGCCTTCCTAAACTTTGAGATGCAGCTTAGTTCTATTGAGTTGTGGAGTTTGTTCTGCCAGTTTTTGAATCGCTCTCTGGTTTATGGAGTTGGATGTGGATGTTACATAGTTGAAAACATGGGGCAGGGTGAGCTCAGGGTCCTCCTAGTTTGCTGTTATTAAGTTTTTAAATGTCTTAATTATTTGGATTTTTGAGACATGGTTTGACAGACTCCTATCACCCATGCACTTCAGGATTAGAAAGGAATTTTCCCACATTTTTTCTAGTATTTCATGTTTTGAAACTATCTTTAATGAGGTATAATTTACATATGACAAATAGCCTCAAATGTAAGGGTATACTTAGATGATACTTAATCTGATGGATATAACACCATAAAGTCATACAGTTTCTCTCTAAACCTTAAATCATCATCCGTTTGTGTGTAATGTTAATGTTTGAGGTAAGGGCTCATTTTTTTTTTTTTTTAACGTTTTCAGATATTGCCCAGGTGTCTGAAAGCCTCCATTGGGGTACCTCCAATACTCCATTCCTGTGAGTATTGCATTCATTCTACTTTTGGACTTTATCCTCTATTGTATCACTCTGTTCATATCATTTTGTTGTGCTCCTTTAATGATGGGGGCTTCATAATTGAATTTTCATTAAATGGCATGAGCTGCAGTTCCAATTATGACAGAAAGCACGGGCTTCCTGTGTTAGGAATTCAAGAGCAAGGCAGATATCATGGGTACTTGAGCTGAGAATGTCACTCCGTCTTCTTGCCAGCTCTCTTCCCCACCCTTGGACACAAGAATCCCATTTGTTCTCACAGAAATGTCAGTAAAGCCAGTAGACAAAAGTCCATTCTCTTCTCTTCCCTTCTCTTTGTCTCTCAAACTCCCTGTCACCACCTTCTGCCTGTGCTTTTCTCTGACTCAATCCCCCCAGCCCCACTACTCCACTCCAGCCATGATCAGGGTGTCCTCCAGCTGCTGGGCTGTGCCCTGGCCATCCCTCAGTGAGGAATCTGAAGGAGGATTATGGAGTTCACAGGACCAATCAAGGAATCTCTGTCCCTTAGAGCCCTCCTGCACATGGTGCTGTGTGGGGAGAGCTCGCCTCCTGGGTGAGGGTCTGACTCCACGTGTGGCCTCCTCACAAATGCCATCTCCCACAGTCACTGCTGGTCCCTCCTCCTTACCCACCATTAGAAAGCAGCCATATGCTAGGGACAGACACCTGTCTGTCTGACCCCGAGGCACCACGGAGTCCGTGAACATTTCTCTGATAAATGAGCACAAACACCCCATAAATCTAGATATGGAAAGTTCCCACCACCCCGTAAAGCTCCCTCGGGCCCCACTGCACAAAGGGTGATCTTGCTACTATCCTCCATCACCACCATTTCTCTCAGTTTGTTTCCTGTGTGTACAGGAACCCCACTGTGTGCAGTGATAAGGAGTGAGGAGAGTAGGTCCTCCTAGAAGCAGATGCTGACCCAGAGACAGAAGGGTGAAAGGCTGTTAGGGGGCATAGGAAGGACAAAGAGGACAAAAGGGGACCGGATGGGTAGGGAGAGCATTCAGGCAGATCTGACACCTTTTTAAAAATATATAATCACCATAGTTTGTCACCTTGCACAGTCCTCTTCAAATTTCAAACTCAGTGAGATGTAAGAGATTTTGGGTTATTTCCCTGTCTTCTGTACTTTATCTGTGGCCTCAGAAGAACACTTTGATGTGTGGCTGCATGTAATGGAAAATGATTGTGTTTAGCTTTCAGATGTAGATCTCTGAATGTACACAGTCCCATAATTTTCTTTCTTTGCCTGGTAGAGCACAAATTTTAATAGAAAAATCAAAGTCTCTGTCTTATTTCAAACAGCAATTCCCAGTCCCTGGGCTGAGGTGTTAACAGTCTTCATTGAATGAATTTCCATGAATATCTTTTTTGATGATCATTGTGTGGAGATACCTTAATTGAAACCATGAAGAGGGTGAGTGGACACTTCTGAGACATTTTGCAGATGCTTTATGTATTTAATGTCTTCTTTTCATAATGTTCTTAGAAACAAATATTACCCCTATTTCACAGATAGCACAGCTGAGGCTCTGAGTAGGTCCCACGGAAAACTGGTGTTAGGGCTGAGACAGCAGAAACATGGGCAAAAGCTCGGGATATTGAGTGAGAAGTTTCAGGAGATGGAAAGCTGTAGTTGGGATGATGACAGGGGTCTGGTGAGGCCGGCTTCTGGCCAACCCTGGCCTGTAGGTTGATCCAAGCCAAAGGCCAATGCAGGCACTCAGCTGATCTAGATCCTGTCTCACTAAGGGATATGAACTTGGGCAGACAAGAATTTCCATAAGACCAGGTTAAATTTCCCATATCCCCAGGGCATTTTATCCCCCACAACTATCCAGAACCTTCAGAAACCCAGGGACACAAACACCTTTTTAGATGATTACCTAGGTGTACTTTGGCAACACTGACATTCTAGAAATGAACTCTGTGTTGTGCACTGAAAGTGATCCCACATAGCAGCTGTGTGGACCTCACACTCTCTGCTCAGGCTTGCCCAGGAATGACCTCCAACTGCTTTTCACTGACCCCAAATACCTCCCCTCTGCACCTCCTCAAACTCTGCTTACTGTCCACTACCTCCCTTCTATTCCTGAGTGATCCACGTTTCCCCAATTCCTTCACTGGTGCTTCGATTACGGTGATCACAAGGTCTGTGTCACTTAATACATGTCTCCCTCGCTTCGATTACGGTGATCACAAGGACTGTGTCACTTAATACATGTCTCCCTCTTTCACACAGGACCCCTGAGGCAGTAAAAGTTAGGTGTGCACCTCGTTCTGCACAGCACCCAAAACACTGTGTCTCCTAGATACCCACCAGTACTGGTGATACGTCTGCTTTTGTGTAAAATATCCTCTTCCTTTTTGACCAGAGAAACCTATAGCCCACCTTCATACAGCGAAGTGACACCGCCCATTGTTATGTATGTTCTGGGAAGCTTGAGATGTGTTCAGTGTCCTCGGGCAGGTTGGTAGTTGAAGTGCCAAGACTCCCAACCATCTCTACATCATTCCCACCTGGGCTTCCACAAAGAAGATGAACATGCTTTACCAGTCACTCTTCCTGTTGAGGTCATGTTAACAAATAGAGTAGGTGGAGGAGGGCTCTGTTTGCTGCCACATCTTTGCTCTTGGGGCCGTCTTTCTAGTCATCTGCTTCTACTCCATCATAAAGTCATCCAATAACATTGCACTTTGTGCCTTCCCAGAGTTGGTCTTTAGTTTGAGATGGTGAAGGCTCATTTCAGCAATGTGATAAACCATATCTGACCAACTATACCTATTAGGTTGAAGCAGGGTGGCCTTACACCTACTCTATTCTTCCACTTCCATGGGGAGCCCTGATATTCAGTCCAAACGTTGTACCCTGACACAGACATCCTGAAATACGACCTTCAAGGATATGGCTTCACCAACATTACAGCTCATGTCTAGACATCACTAGGGGTCAGGATTGCAACCCTGCCTTCACCTCCACATATTCTGGTAGAGGAAAAGGCCAATCTCAGAGCAGCAACATCTCCTGAAGTATAACCTGATATAAACTGTCAAATGGTCTGAGTTTATCTCCAGGAAACAGATTTCAGATGGAAAGTCTCAGCTTCATGGAGCCAATCTACTTTAACAAGACTGAGTTCATTGATAGTGGAGGCAGCAAAGGGAAGTGCATAGAAAGGCTGGTGTGCTGTGTTGTCCTCAGACTATTTTGTTTCTGGTGTTGATTTCAAGAGCTTCAACTTGACACTTGATGTACTCAAGAATCACATGCAAAATTGCAAATCTCTGAGAGACAGAGACAAAAGCACTCAACAGAGAAAAGTACATGCATTTCCTTCTGGCCTCTCAGGCAGTCCTTCAGCAAACGCTTTCTAGAATGGTTGTAAGGTAGTGGCTCTGTTGTAAGGGGTTGAAGATAGAAAGGTGGTCAAGGCGCTAATCGCACTCCCAGAAAGAGCAACAAATTAACAAAAACAAGATGCTGGTGAGACAGAGCAGGGCCTAACTCCAGGTGTGGGAAGGACTAACATGAAGCTGAGTCTCCTGGGAAGAGAAGGAAGAGTTTATTTCCCAACGTGAATGTGGGACTCTAAAGTCCCTGACCTCCTCCTGAGAACAAAAGGAAATACAGCACAGAGGAGGAAACATGTGAATGAATGCACAAATTTCTAATGACCCCATGAAGACACATGAGACCAAGATGGAGAAGAAGGAAGCCCAGGGCAAAGCTAGCCTGGCAGTTGGACCCAATCTCTCTAGGACTCATCAATGATTTGGAGGGCATCCAATGGAACTGCAAAGAAGCTGAACAACTTTATGGGCAAAGACTTCGAAGGAAACACATGTAGTTCAGGGATGGCCACCAAAAATGAGCCCTAGTTCAAAGCTGCAGGCTTTGTTCAAGACCCAGAGGAGTTACACTTAAAAATCAGGCAACAGGAAACAACACAGCTTTCTTAGGGATTGGGCCTGCAGTGAACAATGTCACTGGCAGAATGGATGCAGGGATCCAGTACTGCTGGTGCCCCTACCCACTTTCCAGAAAGAAATTTCTGTGGTTTCTGCAGCAAGATAATTCAATTTGTTCCTCACAAATTTTTGACCCATGTCTGGTCCTGAGGAAATATGACCTAATTGCTGGATGACAAAACAATGTGATGGGATTGAAACCTGTAAGACAATGTAGATGGATCCAGGGCGGATCCAGGTATCAACATTATTAATGCTGGGATCTTCCCTCTTCTGTCCCCAAATACTTGACATGATGTGTGACAAGCACTGAGGGCAGAGAGGAAAATGCAAGTTACAGAAAAAAAGGTAGGAAGGGCAGGAACCATTCTACTGAATGCATTTGGCAAAAATACTCTGGACCCAGTTCCTAAAGAAATATAATGATCTCTACTGGCCGCCACATTCATTCATACAACAGTACTTGTGACAAGTATCACATGAATATCTTACTCTTCTGTAGCCACTTTTCTTTGTTCATAGAATTCTTCTTCCACGTTATGTGCTTTCTCCTTCAGCCTTTTGACTTTTGCTTCCTTTGTTGCTTTCACAGACCTTAACGCATTACAGTGGTCTTCCAAGGACATTTTATTTTCTGTAAAATAAAGGGGGCGGTTCTTTATAAGCATGCACATGACCTGAGTCTTGATTGTGATGAGACAGAAAATGAGCAAGAACCATGAAGACATGAAGGTTTTCCATCCCTTTCCAATGCAAACCATTGCCATCATATGGGGATTTCTCCCCAACAGACAACATACCTTCCAGCTGACAGTAATTCGACTTCAGGGCTCTTAGCTCTACACCCTCGAATTCATCATTAGCATCTTGTGGTTAAGACAGATATGAGAAAAGACTTTCAAGAAAAAATGATTGCACAATTTGAGTGTACCTAACACAACAGGATTGTTCATTGCAGTAAACAAAGACCTTGAGGCTTAAATATAACTAGAAGACAACGATGGTGGAAAATAGTTCAAGTCTAACAACTCATAAATGGCTTTCTTAGTGGGATACATATATTTGTATATATTTTTGTATACACATGTATATGTATGTGTGTGTATAATATATATATATTTCCCCAATTCACGTTGAAAATTCACTGTTCAGCATTAAGAGAGAAAGACACTATGGGCACCTGGGTAGCTCAGTGAGTTGAGCATCAGGCTCTTGATTTTGGGTGAGGTCATGACCCCAGGATCATGAGATCCAAACCTGTGTTGTTGGGCTCCACACTGAGCATGGATCCTGCTTAAGATTCTCTCTCTTTCCCTCTGCCCCTCTCCCACACTTGCATGCCCTCTCTCACTAAAATTAAAAAAAAATTAATAAAGAATAATTTTAAAAGATTTTTAAATGGAAGGATTATACACCTTGCCTATCGCTCTCTCTCAACTATATTTGGGGACTTTCTATGTAATTTGGAGGGCAGAGCTGAATGATGTGATAATTACCTAGTTGTGAAAATAAAAGGTAACTCCTAGTCCTTGAAATAGCAAAACTCATCATGGTAGTGCTAGTGAAATTCTAGCTTACTGTTCAAAAAGAGGTTTGGTTCCAGAGGCCCACTCTCTACTGTGGTAAACAACAAGTGAATATGCTATGCTCACATTACCCAATGAACAAAAAGCCTCCAAAGTCAAATTACAGTAAAATTCAGCAGCTAACTCTTACCACTTCCTAATTCTTGACATACCTCTCTCCCTCTCTGAGATTGCAAGGTAGCACGTGCACTTTGAAGGGTGTCATTTCAAATTTCATTAAATTGGGCACCTGGGTACTTCAGTCAGTTAAGCATCTGACTTCAGCTCAGGTCATCATCTTGTGGTTTGTGAGTTCTAGTCCCACGTCGTGCTCTGTGCTGACAGTTCAGAGCCTGGAACCTGCTTTGGATTCTGTGTCTCCTCTCTCTGCCCCTTCCCCTGCTTGTATTCTGTCTCTCTCTGTCTCTCAATAAATAAACACTAAAAGCACCGTTTTAATTTCATTACAGTGCTTAACTATTTGATGTTCCTTCAACAAAACATTTTGAATGAGTAATAATAATTCATACATTTACTTGTGTCTTTAGAATGCAATCTTGGAAAAGAAGGGATTCTTACCCAACTCTTTCCTTGGTTGGCTTTCAGGCTGATGAAATTGAGAGTCAGCATGGACAGGACATTACGTGGCCATCTATGACCCAAAGAAGCTAAAAGAAACAAAATGGGGGGTAATGCTAATGAAAAAAATCAATTATGATTAAATCGGTGGACTGGATTCTGAAAGCATTGTCTTTGTGTGACATTTCATAATTTCCAGGCAATGCTGGAATATCTATTCACCACTTTTGGAACGTATGCCACTTCTCTTGGTATGTAAGTTGGCTAAACTCTTGGCTAAAGTGGTAACAACCCTGAAGATCTAGTTCACAAGAAATAAAACTCCAATGAACTGACAAAGAAGTAATGGTTGGAAATACTTGAAAATGTGCTCAGTCTTGTATTCTGACAGCATTCATTTGAATGCTTTTTATAGAGCACCTACCATGTGCCAGGCGCTATGCTAGGCACTGGGGGTACAAGTGGGAAAAATGAAAGATCAAGTCGCTGAAATCGTGGACTTGACGCTTTGGTGGGGAAGATGCAAGAAAATAAAGAAATGAGATAATTTTAGGTAATGAGCTATGATGAAAATAAAATGGTGGGACCCCTGGTGGCTGATTTGGTTAAGCATCCAACTCTTGATTTTGGCTCAGCTCATGATCTCACGGTTCGTGGAATGGAGCTCTGCGTCAGGCTCTGCACTAATAGTGTGGAGCCTGCTTGGGATTCTCTCTCTACCTCTTTCTTCTGCCCCTCCCCTACTCGTCTACACACATGTGCAAGTGCTCGCTCTCTCAAAATAAATAAATAAACATTAAAAAAGAAAAGAAAATGGTGACCTATCAGAGAGGGGTGGTGGTAAGATTCTTTATCTAGGGTGGGCTATCTTCTATAGGGAAGGCTTCCCCTAAGAGATAGCAGTTTAGCCAAGCCCTGAATGGCAGGAAAGAGCATCCACTTGCAAAGATCCAGGGAAATGTGTCACAGGCAGATGGAAGAGCAAAAGTGAAGCTCCTAAGGTGGCAGCAATTGTGACATGTTCAAAGAAGAGAAAAGAGAACTTGCCGTGTCAAGCCAGATGACGAGTAGAAGGGCAAGAGCTTGGACAGGTTACACAGGACCTTGTAGGCATGTGAGGAGTTTGACATTTTGTTTTCACTGAGATGGAAATGAGCAAAGGAAAGCTCAACTGGTTAGTGTTCATCAGGGAATGGACTTTGTGATGTAATGAAGTCAAGGTGAAGACCCACATGTCAATAGACCCCCAAAGTGGTCAGTGCTCAAATGCAAGGTGGGCAATCAAAGCACTAGGCCTGAGGTTTGGAGGCTGGGATTTGAGTCCCTTTTCTGTCCCATAGCTTCGACCGGTCATGACAAGATAAGTGGCAGAGCTTCATCCGTTTATTTACCAAACATTTACTAACTGCCTACTGTGTGTTTACGTCCAAATGTTGGGACCTAATTCCAGACCGCAAAGAGGTCACAATCTAGTAGGATAAAATCACAACAGAATTAGCACATTTATGCATATCTTTGGATATTCCTAGCTAATAGGCTGTAGTGGCAAGTGATTCTTGTAAGATTTAAATGAGATATATGCTTGGAAAACTGTGACTAATTTAGAAAAGGTAGCTTTTGCTTACAGAAAGCAGCACTCTTTCCAGTGAAAGTGACAGAAACCCAGCTCAAGCTGATTACATTTGGAAGAAAGACATTCTCTTAGGTCACCGAAAGCCTCACTTCAGGTGTGGCTGGATCCAGGAACTCCACCAATAGCATCAGAACAAAGCTCACTCTCTCCATGTTGCCTTCCTGCACAATAGCTTCATTCCACAGAAGGTTTTCCACCTTGTGGTGACAAGATGGTTTTTATCAACTCCAGGAGTACATCCTGTCTTCCTTACAATGCTCTCAGGAAGTTAGTTTTCTCTCCAGTAGAGAAACAACCTGGTGAACCCAGTTCTTACTGAGTCAACTGCCCTGTCTTGAACCCATCACTGTGCTCAAAACAATCCTGAAGAAAAATAACAAAGTTGGGTGAACAACATGACATGATTCCAAAATTGAGAATACACTGTGGGAAAAGAATACATTAGTGACTAATCGTTACAGAACTTTTATTTTAGAGAAACATGTTGTGAATGTCTTTGCAAAATGTGTAATGAACTCTAATTTGTTGGTGGGGGGGGGGCGGATAACTAGAGTTTTGTATCCTAGTACTTCTTGAGATAGAAAACACCTGGAGGCTATTGTTAATCCAAATTTAAATTTACTTTCACCCTAAATTACCTACTGTATTGATTTCTATAATTTAAACCAATAGCTACCAAAAGATAGCACATGAGACCAAAAAAGAAAAAAGCATTATTTTTGCTCATCTATATTAATGAAGAAAAATATAAATGACTTCATAAAATTACAAAGTTCATTTTCTTAAAAAGTATAAAGATTACAGTTAAAAATAGGTTTTGAAAATGAGTCAGCTTTGCTGTTCTCACTGGAGAGCAAAGGAGCTGAAATTCAAAACTAAACATTTTGTCTAATTTGCAATAACTTGCAACCCTTTTTTGTCATACTTATTCTCCAAAGTTAATGGTCATCAAAGTTCTGAAACAGAGGACTTGTATTTAAATAAAGTTTGTTTAATTTTGGTCTAAAAAAAAAAGAATACATTAGTTGGCTTATAACTGAGTCAACAGCTCATCCTTGGAAGAGTAAGATGAGATGAGTTCCCCCCAAAATGGTCAAGAGAAATGGTTTCCCCAAAAGAAAAATCAGGGTGCTGTTGCCCAAAAATGAGGCAATTTGAGGAAGGTAAAATGTATCAATGATGATTCAGTACTGTCATTAAATTGAGGTGACCAACCAACTCATCTCTAATTTCCTCCTAGTGCCAAAATTCTATAAATTCATTCACTCATTTAGCATTACACACTGAGCACATATTATGTGGCAGACCCTATTCCAGGCACTGAAGACAGAACGATGAACAAAGTAGATGAAAGTTAAGAATGTATATCACGCATGGTACATACATGTTGAAACAAAATGAATATTCTAGTTGACACAGAATTGATAATTATATGACTTAAGATCATGTTTGTATCTATAAAGGAGCTATTAAGGATATAAGCAAGAATTTTCAGGACCACATTATATGACAATTTCAGTAATTATATCTATGTATGTAAGACTCATATATAAAAACAACAACGACAACAACAAATACATGTTTTAAAGAAACGTACCGGAATCTGAACCTAGCCACCTGTAAGCTGATTAGAGAACAAAAATGTTCACAAGGAACAATTTTTAAAAATATGTTTGTACAATGACTTTGTTGGCTATTATTAAAGAATTGTTTGACTGATGACCTTTGACTTTCAATACACGGGCTAACATTTTTTAGGTAATGCTTTTGAAGAATGAGGCACTTCCTCCTGTCTTTGTTGCTGCTCAATAAACGAAGTCAAATACCACATACTGCCCTTATACCACCTCCAATACATGGGCTTTTGACAAGTCACTATTTTGTTAAAAATGTTAAGAATATCTGAATAAAAGAGCTCCTTTGGATTAGAGGTAAGGCATCAAACTAAACCAGTACTGTATCAATAGCTATTGTCTATCCCTACCCTTCACATCTTTAAGTCCATTTCAGAGAACTGACAAGTAAATATGTATTTGTGATCAGTTATGTCCTAAATATTCAATAATATTTTTAAGACAAGATTAATCAGATAAGTTTCACTGTTGTACAACTTGAAGAAAACCTACACGTTTTTGGTCCTCAGTTTCATTATTTCTAAAAGGCAAAGAATGGACTGAGTATAATCTCTATGAAGTGATATATGCATATATATGCATACACCTACATACTTATACACACACACACACACACACACACAATCTCTGTATCCCTAGCACCAAGCCCCAGTATTTATTTAATAAAGACACATTCAGTGAGCAAACCATTTAAGGAATAATCAATCATTCCCCAAACTGCAAATCCATGTTTTCATTCTCAACTTACTAGAGGCAGAGAGAAAGATAGAAAGAGAGAGGGGGGAGGGGGGGAGAGAGAGAGAATAAAGACAGTGGAATGATTTTTTTTTTTAAATAAAACTAACACTTCATTTGATTCGGGAATTGCATTTTATTTTGAGAAGTACTTCTTACTTACATGTTTGTTGTTAAGCTGCCTGCATCATTTATGAAATGATGGTGATAGTATTTTATAGTTACTTTTTATGAAATGTCCTTTCTTGGAAAAAGTGGAAGTTAATACATTCTGTTGATCCCCCAGCTCTTCAGGGTTGTTTTTTTTTTTTTTTTTAATTTTAATCATCTGTAAAACCAATAGTGTGGTGAACCAAAGGCAAGAATGATTTCTGAAGTTCTCTCAAGCTCTTTTCTTGCGGGCTAGTTTGAACCTTATAACTGCATCCAGGGAGTGATGCAGCACCATGGACAGATTTCCAAATATGGGGTGCCTCTTGGAGGACAAAGGGCTGGATTTAAATGAGGAGAATATAGAATAGTCTCTGCTTTGAGCATGGCAGTCTTCATGGGAGCACACAACTCCAGGCCTAATATCTAAATGAATGAGTTTAACTCTCCGTTGAATAAAATATTCAGATTATGATTGCACTTAGTTTCATTCTGCATTCTCAGAATATTATGATGGGCTTTCCCATTCAACTTGTAAATAACTTTGTTGAGAATTCATGCAGCTTTCTAAAGCCTTATGATGAATAATTTAATATATGTATTAGGGTATTAAACTATGTTGCTTAATTTTATATTGGCTGTTATTTTTATTTTTTATTATTATTTTTATTTATTTCTAGGAGGGGGAGAGAGAGAGAGAGAGAGACAGCGTGAGCAGGGGAGGGTCAGAGAGAGAGGGAGTCAAAGACTGAAAGAGGCTCCAGGCTCTGAGCTGGCAGTCAGCACAGAGCTCGACGCGGGGCTCGAACCCACGAACCGCGAGATCATGACCTAAGCGAAAGTTGGACGCTTAACCGACTAATCTACCCAGGCACCCCAACTGGCTGTTATTTTTAAAAGAAGAAAAAATTCAACTCTAATCTTGAAGAACAACACACTGATTGAACTGAAAACAGTACTTTGAAAAGGATCTGTACTCAACTCTTGACGGCTAATCCTGAAATTTCGATCCTTCCATGTCAGATGTGGCATTTTCAGTATCCTACCAAAAGCAGTGTGACCCTAACCAAACAAAATCCCCTTCTCCCATTAGATAATTTGTGTAAAACTAATCAAACCTGCGAGAAAGACCTGTATTCTAAGAATAATAGATCTTCCCTCAATCAAAGATGAGGAAAATCAGTACATGAAATGTTTTTGCTTTCTTTCACTATCATTCTTGGTAAATTGTTATCTCATATTTCTCTCAGAACAAAGTATCAATTTTCTCAAGAAAATGTCTTAATTTCTTCACTCTCCTTTGGGCCCATAAAGGAGACCTTAATGCACCCACAACATCCTGCCTTTAGCCTACCATGATTCTTTGCAATTACCTGTTTACCCCATGGTCTCATAAACACTAAGAGGACAGTTCCTATTTTTTTTCTTATTCACCTGGATACCCGTAATTCCTAGCACACTGCCTGGCTCCTAGCAGGATTTTAAGAAGTGTCAGTTAAATATCGATTGGTTCAGTGGAAATATTAATGATAAGAAATCAGACAAATTGGCTATATCTGAGTCTTCCAAGACAGAAATGGTGATATTATCTCAATTGGTCCATTTTCAAAGATTAGTGTACTCTAATACAATGAATGTTAGCAGAAACCAATAAATAAGGAGAAGAAAGAAGAAGAGACCTAATTTGGAGCATCACCCAGTGTAGGTCCTTAGGAAAGGCACAAGAAAGGTAATCAGTAGAGTAAGATTTCATGAGAAAGCTTAAAGCCAGGCAGAGATGGGTTCATGTTTGAACCCACACATAGGATATGATCTCCTTATTAAATATTTCTGTGGCCTTGGGCAGGTTACTTAAACTCTCTGAGCCACAGTTTTGTCATCTATGATATGTGGGTGCAAGATACTTTTCAATTATTTCATGGGGTTATTGTGAGAAGTAAAATGCATGCATGTGACAGGGGCAGAACAAACATTATTCTGTTTTATTACTCTTTTTATATCCACACGAAGTGTCAAAAACATAGTAGGCATGTTGCCTCATTTAATCCTGATACATAAATAGAAACTCTCTCCCAAAGAAACTGTGTCCAAGAATAGGCTTCCTCTCATATGGAAGGAACAGAACTTGGCATCTTTTAAACAAAACCAAACACTGTGATGGGCACTTAGGCTTTCTTTACAAAAAGTCCCACAGCTGGTTTGAAGCACTTTGAAAAGCAATGCAAATCTAATTGGGCAATGCCATGTGCCCAGCTTTAGTAGCATTTTTTGAAAACAGCCCAGGAGATGGCTTACAGAAAATGGTAGGGTTTTTTTTTTCTTTTCTTTTAAGAGTTCTGTTTCTGTGTTGCTCACGCACACACATACACACCATCATGAATACACAATCTCATTTTCTAGGTGAGAATACAAGGCAAATCTGAGACCGTACAGATTCCTATTGGTCTGGTCTGCCACTGTAAATAAAATAATAAAACCAATATTCCTAACAGAACAAAAGCTTATGTGTTTCAGCAGGAATAGAAGAAAAACGTAAGACGGGAACACATGGTGAAGAATAGGACAGCTGCTCCATCAGAACTGTTTCCTTGGAAAGAAATTGATAGATTCTTCTGTTCTCACTGGCATCAAAAACAGTAGTAGTAACGCGCACACACACACACACACACAGATTGTGTCACCAACTGACACACACAGAGGACATTTTCACTATGAGATATCAACTGCACGATGAATTCATGCTGTTGTGTATCATCGCCCCCTCATTAATAGACCACATTAGCATGAATGGTCACTCATCCCATAAATGGTAAGGGTAAGAGTAACAGCCAACATTTAGGTTACGGGCCACTATGCTAAGTTCACTTTATGGGTTAATGCATTTAATCCTGCCAAACAATCTTGTATTTTGTTCCTTTTATAGAATGGAAAACTGAGGTTCAGAAAATGAAATTAACCTTCCCATGATTACATAGCCAATAGGTGACAGAGCAGATACCCAGTTGTATCTACCTCCCAAGCCCATATCTCCCACTGCCTCACAGCACTCATGTCTCAAAGACATATTGGACACATTTAGTAGGCATCAACCACACGTGAGAGAACCTTCCATAACACTGGATAAATACTTCAAGAGAAAACCAGAACGCTTGATCTCAAACCACACAAAATGGATTCAATCCATTGCACTGAACCTACAAATGTGTTTAATTAATCCACTACTGATCCAACCCCTAACTCTTACTACTTACTGACCTATGTGTCCAAACCATAACATTCAGAGATCATCTGATGGAACAGTTTTATATGTCCTATTGTGGAAAAAAGGGCTCACATTTCAGAAACAAGAGTGTTGGTAGTGATGGATTCATTGAAAAGAGTTAGAGTCTCACAAGAGAGGGAATTAGCCAAGTTGCCTCAAAACTCAAAGTCCCAAGGGACCTGCTAAGGGGTTCCATTGGCTAGAGATTCACTCATCCAGGCATCCATGCATGTGTTTGTTCATTCAACAAATACCTAATGAACACTGTACACTGTGTAATTTCACTGGAGATATAGGGGTGAATGAATCAAACACAAACCCATGTCCCCACCCCAACAAAGCTTAAAACAGCAATCTCCACCCCACTTCCCAAGCACGGCCTTCTTGGAGAACTGGCTCCACCACCGCCATGAGAGGGGCTGAGATACTCTCCACCCCACACAGCTGATTCAACTGGGGTCAGACAGCTGATCCACAGGAAGCCAGGCCACTGGCTGGTCGGAAACTGATCCCGTTTTCTATCTCTGCATAATATGAACTAAAAGACACAGCAGGTAAAGACAAAATTGATGCTTTACTCACTCCATCTACTAAAGTCCTGAAGGTAGCTCTGGTTCCTACCCTTCCTGAGCCTGGATATTCATCAGAAGATACCCAATGTGTATCCAACAAAATTCGGGCTATGTAGTCAGACAGACCTGGGGATGAACCCTATTCTTCTATTACTATGACACCATGGACATGTTCTTTCGTTTTTAATTTTATTGTGGATATTTTCAAATACACACAAAGATAGAATGGATTCTCATGTATTTGGCCACCAAATAATAATAATAATAATAATAATTTTCATTAGTAGTAGTAGTAGTATGCGACATTTCCCCTCCACCTACCATCCCCCACAATTTTATATTTTCTTGGCGATTTTTAAAGTAAATCTCAGTCATCATGTTAGGTGACTTCCTTAGTTTCCATGAATCTGTTTTCTCCTCCATGAGACAGGAATAATGATACCCTGTCCACAGGCTTTTTCAATCACTGGACAAAAATGGATGGGTCTGCTGGTGCGAGATATAGGAACTGCCTGGTTCCTGCAGTATGGGGTGCCTATGTGACAAACAAAGAACATGCTCTTGTGCGGTTTACATTGTAGTGGAGGAGACATAAATAAGGAGGAAGACACTTTCAGAAGGAACAAAAGTTACAAAGAAAATAATGGGGGAAAGAGGAACACTAGTTAACGTGGGACCAAAGGGAGACAAGGAAGTCCTCTCCAATGAGGTGTCTTCGGATGTACGATGTCAAAGGGTAGAGGCTTGGAAGTAGGGTTTTGTAGGCAGGGAGCACAGCAAGTGCAAAGACACTGGGGCAGGGATGGGCAAGGCTATTTGAGAGTTGTTTTCAGTACAAAATGAGGTAATGCATCCAGAGCTTTAATACACAATGACTGGCACATAGCAAGTGTTCAATAAATGTTAATTACTGTTCCTCCTAAGGAAGGACTCATCACCAGGCCTACACTAGAATGTGTTTTGGAAATAGCTCTCTTTCCTACAGTGCCAATGGTTCTTTGGGTTCATTTCACATATCCTTCAACCACGTCAACTCTTAGGGGGAAAGATTTTCCCCCTTCTGCAAACCCCTCTACCCAAAGGAGAGGTCACGTAGTGTCGTGGTTGAAACACAGACCTTGGGGTCTGACTGCCCCGTTTAAATCCCAGCTCCACCATTTAGTAGCCGTGTGAACTTTGGATAAGTCATTTCACTTCTCTGAGCTCCAGTTTCCCCACCTTTCTGATGGTGAAAATAATAGTACCAACCTAATAAGGTTTTGAACGTTCAGTGTGGAGGGGGGTTAGAATGCTGCCTATATCAGTTACTGTTAATATTTCACTATCTTACACATGTTTTACTCTTATACACCTGCCATGATTAGGAAATTCTCCTGACTTTTAAAAGATGTCTGGAGATTTCCCTGCCAGTGTCTCCAAAAGTCAAGTGTAGGATATTTGGATGTCTTGGTAAATATAGCAAATGAATGGAAATTCATTTGGCCCTAGATATGAGCTGGACAACAACTTCAGAAGCTAAATCATGGATCTCCTTTTCATCTGGTTCCTTGTAAACCCGCTGGGAAATGGTCCTGGAGAGGGGAGGGGTCAGGGGAGAGCTGAAGGTGAAAAGGGAGCCTGGTCTTTCTGATGGATTCTGTGTCCAGAAACATCAAGCCAGCATTTCTCCATTTGGCATGAGATCTCACCTGCTAAGCAAACATTGTAACATCAACCCAAATCCAAAGGTGGGTTGCATGTTTGGGTGGAACACTCAGAGGGGACTCCGTTCCATGAGCCTATATGAGAGCACAGTCAAGACATCAACTGGTTCTATTTCAACATTGACCAGGTGAATAATTTTATGTGGATGCTTTTATAGACCCTAGGAGACACTCTTTCTACTGTGGCAATAAAGGCTTTGTAATTGCTGCTGACTTATTTAGTGTAGTTTTCATCCATTTCCACATCATTAAACAATACTGCACAACCAACATTCTTCCATCAAGCTGGCTGTATGAAATATAGAATCCTGGAAGAGAAGAGAGACATAAAGAGAGGAACTAGTGAAATCCAAACACTATCTACAGTTTAGCTAAAAATTATGTAATAATGTTGATGTCTTAGTTTTGACAGATGTACCACAGTAATGAAAGATGTTAACATTAGGGGGAAGTGGGTGAGTATACAGAACTCTGGGTGTTATCTCTGCAATTTCCCTGTAAATATAAAATTATTTCAAAATTAAAAGTATTTACATATTTTTAAAAGTATACCGTTAACACAAATGAGCTGTGAAACATCAATCTGGGCTCTCTCCTCGTATCCACAACCTTGAGTCATATCTCCCATCCTTTTTAAAAATGTTTATTTTTGAGACACAGAAACAGAGCATGAGTGAGGGAGAGGCGGAGAGAGAGGGAGACACAGAATCCGAAACAGGCTCCAGGTTCTGAGGTGTCAGCACAGAGCCCAACGTGGGGCTTGAACTCATGAGCCGCGAATCATGACCTGAGCCGAAGTACGAGGCTTAACCAACTGAGCCACCCAGGCGACCCTCACATCTCCCATCCTTAAGACAAAAGGGAGACTATGTTGACTCTGCACTCCAAAAAAGCATGGGGAGTGTCCCTGGCAGGTTGGGAGGATGGGGTGGGGGAGACCGGAGCTTGTTCATAGCACTTGAGGACAAAATGTGCCTTCAAAAGGCAACTAGAATTATACAGAAGCTGAGAAGCATTTGTGAAAAATCACTATCTCATGTGAATCTACCTCCTGTTCAAAGAAGTCAAAGCCCTTTTGATTATCAGGCTAAATATTTTCAGGCAATATCAATGAATGCCTGGAAAGAACATGCACAGCATCAGCTGAAAAAAGTCATCTTTAGATACAAAGGCAAGTCTTGTGTCTCACAGGAAAAATCAACCATAAGAAATTTATAAAGGGAAGTTGACAACACTTCCCCACATTGAAGCTTTCTCCCCCCACCAACCCCAATTTGCCTTTACCCTAGTCCTTGTCCACTCCCTTCTTTCTAAATACCCAGATTTCTGCAGACTTTTGATTCTCTTAGCTTAACCAAAGCATAACGGAAAGATCAGAAAGGGGTCTAGCATTAGTTTCAAGATGAGGAAAGAGGGGGACCTGGGTGGCTCAGTGGGTTAAGTATCCGACTTCAGCTCAGGTCATGATGTCGTGGACTGTGGGTTTGAGCCCCACATCAGGGTCTGTGCTGACAGAGTGGAGCCTGCTTGGGACTCCCTCTCTGCCTCTGCCTTTCTCTCTCTCTCATCCCCTCCCTTCCTCACTCTCTTTTTCAAAAATAAGTGAATTAATAAAAATAATTTTAACAAAATTAATTAATGTAAATCTGTGGAAGAGCTATATGTTTCTTATCTTTCCAGATATTCCCAAAAATTCTAGGAAATAAGGACTGTATCAACCCAGAAGCACTATAGGAAATTAACATCTTATAAGAATGTAGTAAGTGTTTGTATACACCTGGAATTCTCTTCTGTAGTCCACGAGGAATGCTCTGGTGTACATCTACCCAGTAGAATATTACAAGACATTTTTTAATTAGTGTAACTATTTCTGATTACTGAGACTCAGACATAGACCAAAAGCAAGAATCTGTGACAAGAGACTTCTGAATTCCTCAGTGCCTGGATACCCATCTCTGAGCAGCAATTTGTTTTCAATACAACTTGACACAGAAGTCCCTTATTTAAACAAGATTTATTAATGTCCCTTGCCCTTTGGCTTGATGAAATGGTGAAACGGGGGTGAATTCAATGAGTTTGTCATTCCATTTGAGTGTTGATTCCAAAATAATCTGAAAGCTTATAACTTCACATGAGAAACTTGTTAAGAGTGCCCTTTGATAGCCATGGACTCAACACCATTTCACCTTTGTCTAC
Source organism: Hyaena hyaena (assembly GCF_003009895.1). Taxonomy (NCBI): domain Eukaryota; kingdom Metazoa; phylum Chordata; class Mammalia; order Carnivora; family Hyaenidae; genus Hyaena; species Hyaena hyaena. The sequence continues at coordinate 2,192,792 of NW_024080869.1, forward strand.
TCCATGATCACATTCTCTCACATGTGACATCCGGAACCCACAATCAAGGAGGTTCCACATATTTCCCAGTGACATCAGAAAGGGAATGTGCTCATTTCCATCAGAGCCAGAATGGGACTCAGCAATTGCCATTCCAGAGTTGGTGCAATTTACCATATCCTTCAGGGCTGTGAGATTTGGTCATAAAACTTCCAATTTCTGATGTATTTCACTCTAAAATGTGGCCATTCCTCATGATGTTCTATGGCTTGATTCATAAATAAATAATGTAAAATCATTGAATACAATCAAACCTAAGACATTCTCTTTCGTAGTCCATTTCCAAACCGTGTAACCATTGACTTGATAAATATGTGGCAGTGTTTTTAAGGCTGTGAAAAATTATCACAAGGCAGGATCGGGATATCCACATCACCTGTATCAAATACCATAGATTTATTCCTCTATCCATCAAGCACAAAAATGTGTAGCCAAACAGTCAAAAACAATGATTCAGCAAATAAAATACCAATGCAAATCTTGCAATGGGGCTTCAGCAAAGGTGACACAGACTATAAAATGTGCCGTGTTTTGAAGAACCTCCAGCCACAACTAAATGTATCCTTGAAACTGTCTGGCTTGTGTTATTTGAAACCAAGCCCTCCACGTTACTTTAATGTTGGGTAACCTGAAAACATAATTACAAGGAATAAGCATCCCAAACCAACAATAACCACAACTCAACACCCCACACACAAACGTACGTGTATGTGCACACGTGCATTCGCACACAGAATAGTTTGGGATTTTTTTAGGAAACTCTATTTTGATGAAAAAGAGATCAAATTCTTCTGAACTACTATCTGTTCATGGAAAATAGCATGAAGGCCTTTCTGACAGCAGCCTCACCCCAGAATCTTCTTCCATCTTCACCTGGTGTGTCTCCTAGAGTCTCTTTCTTCCCGTGAAGATCTGCTTTTAAGGACACCAGTCATCCTGGGTGAGGGGCGAACCCTCCTCCAGGATAACCTCATCTCAAGTCGTTACATCTACAAAATCCTATTTCTTTTCTTTTTTTTTTATTTCTAGGAGAGAGAGAGAGACAGCGTGAGCAGGGGAGGGTCAGAGAGAGAGGGAGACACAGACTCTGATATAGGCTCCAGGCTCTGAGCTGGCAGTCAGCACAGAGCCTGACGCGGGGCTTGAACCCACAAACCGCGAGATCATGACCTAAGCGAAAGTCGGACGCCCAACCGACTAAGCCACCCAGGCACCCCTACAAAATCCTATTTCTAAATAAAGTCACATTCTGAGCACAAGACAAGTCCTTTGAAAAAGCTTTCTTTGGGTTGCCTGGGTGGCTCAGTCGGTTAAGCATCCTAACCGACTTCAGCTCAGGTCATGATCTCATGGTTCGTGGGTTTGAGCTCCGCGTCAGGCTCTGTGCTGACAGCTAGCTCAGAGCCTGGAGCCTGTTTCAGAGTCTGTATCTCCCTCTCTCTCTGACCCTCCCTTGCTCACACACTCTCTCTCTCTCTCTCTCTCAGAAAGGCCTAAAGGTCACAACCAGTCCACCTCAAGAAACAGACAAGTAAGCAAATGGACCGTTGGTTAACCGATTTCCCAGTCAAGATGAACAAATAAAATGGGTTATTGCCAAACAGATTAACTGTGTAAAGTGAAACAACCAAGTCACCCATTGGTTAACTAAGCACCCATGATGAACCAACCAAGAGGGCCATTAGTTAACAGAAGAACCAACCATAAGAAGCCAACCAAATTGATCATTCTTTAACAGACACCCACCAAGTGAAAGCCGATGATGCCAAACACAGCTAGCTAGCTTCATCCCGGAGACACGAAAACTTCCACCTAGACAACAAACAGAAAAGCTCTTAATGAACCCAAACACACCCCGTGCAGTCTGGACACGTGACCACTGCCTGGGTCACCACATGGGGCTGGAAACGGACCTGCATGGCTGTCCTTATGAAGGTTATTTATGGGAGTTCTGATACCCATGTTTTCATAATGCTGGACATGAACCACAATGTTGAGGTCCCTCTCCATGGCATCTGCAAGGGCCCTGAAAGGAGAGGGAGTTTAAATCTGTTCATTCCAAACACAATGACTGGCACTGGCTGTGTACTGAGCACTCTGATTATGAGGACAGGGCCCCTTATTCCACAGAGTGGCCATGCTCCTTAGAGGTGGGAGGGAGAAAAAGACATCAGTAAGTGAAAAAGATCACTGCAATTACAGATTACATAAGCACTTCATGCAAAACAGTTCACACGTTCCTCACAATAGATGTGTAATTAGCAGTATCACCCACCTTGCAGACCTCTGGAGAGGATTTAATGATGAATATATGTAATATGCCTGCACCCCATAAACTTAGTTGCACCTCATAGCTAATGCCCAACACCACATTCCACGTACAGCAATGGCCCACTATTAGCAACAAATAACATTATGGAGAGCTTTTCATAAGTGGGGCGCCATGCTAATCTTGTTACATGCCTTAATCCAACTAAGTAGCTTACAAACACTTTATGAGGTTTATTACTCCTTCTTTGTAGATGAGCAGACAAAGGCTCAGAGAGGTGAATTAACCTACTGAAAGTCATACAGCCAGTTGCACAGGGCTTTGAACAAGAGTCTGGTTTCACAGCTCTGTACATTGAGTGCACTGTGTTTCCTGTAGCTAGAGAGGGCTTGGCGTGATCCATCCATACCCTCAGGTTGGTGCTCCTCTTAATCAGTAGCTGTGATGCAGAGCAAGCTTACAACTTGAGCCACCCACTACGTTTTCTCATCATGTTTCATCTCCTTGACATTCATCCAAGGGTCAATATACTTTTTTTCATTTTTTTCAATATACTTTTTACTATTATTTGACAAATAAGAAAACAAGTTGAGAGGTGTTAAGTGACTGTATTAGTTTCTCCCAGCTGCTGTAACAAAGTACCCCAAACGAAGTGTCTTCCAACCACAGAAATGCACTGTTTCACAGTTCTGGAAGCCAGAGATCCAAAATCAAGACATTAGGGGATTCCTCCCTTGCCTCTTCCTGGCTTCTGGTGGTTGCTGGAAATCTAGGCCATTTGCTAGCTTGCAGCAGCCTCACCCCAGGATCTTCTTCCATCTTCACCTGGTGTGTCTCCTAGAGTCTCTTTCTTCCTGTGAAGATCTGCTTTTAAGGACACCAGTCATCCTGGGTGAGGGGCGAATCCTCCTCCAGGATAACCTCATCTCAAGTCGTTACATCTGCAAAATCCTATTTCTAAATAAAGGCACATTCTGAGCACAAGACAAGTCCTTTAAAAAAGCTTTCTTTGGGTCACCTGGGTGGCTCAGTCAGTTAAGCGTCCTAATCGACTTCGGCTCAGGTCATGACCTCACGGTTCGTGGGTTCGAGCCCTGCATCAGGCTCTGTGTTGACAGCCAGCTCAGAGCCTGGAGCCTGTTTCAGAGTCTGTATCTCCCTCTCTCTCTGACCCTCCCCTGCTCACTCTCTCTCTGTCTCTTTCTCTCTCTCTCTCTCTCAGAAATAAATAAAACATTAAATTTTTTTAAAAAAAGCTTTTGTTACGGGATGGGGGTACACAATGCAACCACAACATTGACCTTCACAATTAGATGTAAACTTAGTAAAGCAGCTCAGCGTTTGCATCCAGAACAGAGGTAAGTGTCAAACCAATGTCACATCTACTGTCAGACCTCACCACCACATTGTCTCCTCTTCACCTACGCTTCAGCATGTCTTTATGGAGATAGGATTATCCTCGAACGATATATACAACTGTAGGTAGAATTGCAGAGGCGTGCATCTTCGACATGAGTAGTGTTTTGACCCCAAACCTCATTCTGTTTTCTTCCACTTTGCACAACGTAAGAGGAAGCCGAAATGCTAATGTGAATCTCCTTTACCCAGTGGTTCTGTGGTGCAGCAGAAGAATATCAGCCCTGCTTATCCAGTTCCCTAAATGGTCACCTAGATGGTCACCACCTCCCTGCTTCCAAAAACAACATGGCAGTAGGCATCCTCATCCAGGCCTCCTTTTAGACCAGGGAGAGCTTCTCAGGGTCCATAACCACAGGTGACACTGCCATGGCTTAGGATATGCCCACATGCTCTTAAAAAACCAGAACCCTCTGAGTCCACATACAGGGAAACAGAGAATGAAGGGAAGCTGTCTGACTGAGGCCAGCCTTCCGGCTGAAATTTATACCCCCCCACCCAGCACCAATTCTCAAATAGTGTCTGCCAAGCAGTGGTGACAGCATCACCTGGGAGCACATTAAAAGGCAAATTTTCAGATGCACACAGATCTACTGACTCAAAAACTCCAGGAGAAGCCAACTGTGTTTTCAGGTGCACTTTCCAGTCTGAGACTATGTTAGGCTCACAGAGGCCCCAAGCTTGGGGACTGAGTGTTTGCTCAGGGTGCAATGAGACAATGGCCCAAAGCCCACAGCTGGTGGGAAGTGTCAGATGTGAAATACAGATAACACAGCAAGAGTGCCGAGAGAATTAGAGGAAAAGATTGAGTATGCCAAGACACAACAGAATAACAACAGCTCCCATTCCTTCATTTACTCATTCACGCAACAGTCATTGCCTACTATGTGCCAGGCTCTAGTGAAAGCTCTGGGAACACAGCCAGTGTGCAAGATGCACAAGATCACTGTCTTCTCAGAGCTTGGATTCTAGGGGACAGGATAAAAAAATACACGCATGTGAAATAAATAAAAGAGTGTAACATGACCAAGTGACACTGGTGCATGGCAGCATTATTCGCAACAACCCCAAAGTGGAAAGAACCCCAATCAGCTAATGAATGGATACACAGAATGTGTCATATGTAGTGGCATATGATTCGGCCACGAAAAGGAAGGAAGCATTGACACCTGTTACAACATGGATGGAAACTGGAAACTTGAGGCTCCTCCAAAGGACCCAAAAAGCCACAGGGTACATGATTCTATTTCCATCAAGTGTTCAGAATAGGCTAATCCATAGAGATGCAAGGTAGACAGGGGCTGGAGACAGGGAGGACCGGGAGTGGATGTGGAATGTATACGGACTTTCAACCAAGAAACTGTTCTGGAATCAGATAGTGGTGATAGTTGCTTGAACTTTGTAAATACATCAAAAATCACTTAATTGTACACTTTTCTAAAATTCTAAATAAACTGAAGGAGAGAGAGAGAGAGAGAAGGTGATCAGGAAAAGATTTCCTGAGGAGTTGACATTTGGGCTGAGGCCTGATGGTAAGAAGGACTTGACTGTGTAAAGATGATGGAAAGAAGCTTCCTGGCAGAGGGAGCAGCCAGTTCAAAGGCCCTGCAGCAGGAAAGTGTTCAGATATTTGAACAAATATGTTGCAAGGCATTCCATGTGGCCATCCTGGGTCTTCTCTCCTGCTCTCAACCTGTCACCTCTGCTGCTTATCTTGGAAGGAGTTAGGAGACTTGACAAATGTCACACAACTAAAAAGATCGGACAGAGCAAGGGCTAGGTACTGAGTTTCAGACTACAACATTTACCCCCTTGCAGGTAAAGGGTAGAAAATTCCAATAAGGGTGATGGCAAATGGGTAAACGTTGCTGAGCAGCGACCATAAAGAGGTCCTGTGCTAAGGGCCTTCCAGGCCCAGTCTTGGCGAAACCCTCACACAAGCCTAGGACATAGGGATCACCATGGACTCCTTTTACAGAAAAGAGTCTAAACCTCAGAGAGGCGGAGCAACTTTCCCAAGGACACAACGCTCTTAAGCAGCTGGGCTGGATGGAATCTCGGCCATCTGACTTGAGGTTGGCCTGACTGCATCTCCAGGGACTGCAGAGACCAGCACTAAGTGAATGGGGTGGTGGTGGAGATGGAGGCGAACCTGAGAGCTTCCTAAAGAGGGAAGTCACCACTGGGTGGCAACCAACAGCTTCCCTGGGAAAATGCATGTCTGGTGTTGTCCGAATGACCAATTTCTCAAGAGAAGACAGAAATCTGGATTTCTATGTGAAATCTCCTTGGTTCTTAAGTTGGTTTGAAAACACATCACAGAAAAGAGACTGAAGAAATTTCACAGCCAGATGCAGTGAGCCTTGACTGGATCTGAGTTTGGAAGCCTAAGCTCCAGAGGACATTTTTGGCATGACCAGAAAATGGCTATTCAATGATATTACAGAGTCTCTGTCCTTCTTGAGTGTGATCCTGGGATCATGTTGTGTGGGAGAAGGTCCTTGTTCTTAGGGGATCCATGCTGAAGTATTTAGGGATGAAGTGCCATGTCTGCAATTTGTTGTTAAATGTTTCAGCCAAGAAACAGAGGAAAAAGAAAGGGAGGGAGAAAGGGAGAGAGAAAATGAAAATATAGTGTGTAATAAAGCAAATAGGACAAAATACTAATAATTGTGTGGCCTACATTAATAACTCTCAACTGGGGGCGATTCTACCCCCAGATGACATGTGGCTATGACTGAGGACTTTTTTTTTTTAACTGTCACAGCCGGGTTGTATGATGGGTGCTAATGGCACCTGATGGGTGGAGTCAAAGCATGCTGCCACACACCCTACAATGCACAGAACAGCCCGCGCACAGCCAAGAATGAGCTGGCCCCAAATGATGGCAGGAGTATCAGAAGTGACAAGCCCTAGGGGAGCCTGGGTGGCTCAGTCAGTTAAGCGTCGACTTCGGCTCAGGTCACGATCTCACGGTTCATGTGTTTGAACCCTGCGTCGGGCTCTGTGCTGACAACTAGCTCAGAGCCTGGAGCCTGCTTCGGATTCTGTGTCTCCCTCTCTCTCTGACCCTCCCCTGCTCATGCTGTCTCTCTCTCTCTCAGAAATAAATAAAACACATTAAAAATTTTTTAAAAAGTGACAAACCCAAAACACATTTTTATCTTTCTTTCAAGGGTTTTTTTTTTGTATGTGTAAAATGTTTTCATAGTAAAAAAAAGAGAAAGAAACTTAAAAATAAAAATAAGAATACATAAATAACAATACCTTGCAGACGAAACAAAACATGTCTGTGTGGTTGGGTAACCACAGCCGGCCACTGTGTGCAGTCACTTGTTCCGATCCATAGTGGCTGCATGGAACGCTGCTGTGGCTGGTGAACAAGGGTCTCTGAAGTTTTTCCAATATTGTGGGCAAGACCCCAGTAGCTCCTGGAATTCCTAACTTTCTCCTGTTTTCAGGTCCCAGTCAGCCCAGAAGGGAGCAGACAACATGCCCAGGACTCTGGGTCTGAAAACTGCCATCACGGAGGCCTCTTCTGGGATACTGCAAGTGCACCGAGCACCAGGAGCAGTTGGTGACTGTGGGGGTGTTTTCTGATGAAATGGGAATGAACCCCTCATCTCAGTGACCTGCACAGCCCAAGACAAAATAAATTAAAAGGCTGTGGCTGAGATGTTAATTTCACCCAGAAGCTCTCAGGTGGCTGGGTGTACCCCCACCCAGGTATCCCCTGACCTGTGGCTGGGGACTTGACATGATTAACTGCATACACAACGCAACACGCATCTCAACGATCCTTGGAGCAGCCCCCAGCACCACAAATACACAAAGCATAAATATGTACAGAAAACACACAACCAAATGCAAATAAGACAGTGGCATTGGATTAATGCATCCATCCCCAAGACTGTCAAATAGTCCCAAACTCAAGAACGGTCTTCCTCAAGAACGTCAAGGCCACTTTTGACCAGCCATTCAGGGAGGCTGTTCCATGTGGATTTCTGGGGCTCATCTCAGACCTTTACTGACCCAGAATCTTTCCAGACAGAACACATGAATGTGTAGTTGAGGAAGCGCCCCACCCCCACCCAATGCTCACTCAAACTGAAAACACAGTTGAAACCAGGGTGTGGGGACTTCAGTTTTATAACTGTGTGACCCTGGAGAAGCCACCCAACCTGAGTTGTGATTTTCTCATCTCTAAGTGGGAACTGATAGCACCTGTCTCTTAAGTTGGTAGTGCACACTAAAGGAGTGTTTACACTCACGTGCACGTGAGTACACACACACACACACACACACACACACACACACACACACACACACGCCCCTAGCATGGTGCCTGGGAAATGTTCCTTCCTTTTCCTTAATACTGATTGGCCACACACTGGAAAGGCTAGAGAGCTTTACAAAAGTACAGAGACTCAGCAACCCTAGAGATTCTGATCTAAATTGTCAAGGGCTGGGTCCCTAGCAACAGGATTTTTTTCTTAAAAGCACTTTACATGTTCCTAAACAGCAACTGGGTTGAAAACCACATGGTGGAAACTGCCAACGAAAATCACCTATCCTTTCTCTTCAAGACAATGTACTTCCACTGCATTCTGGAATTCCCAAAATGTGTACCAGGAGAGCCTCATGTCCAGGCTCTGTTATCAGAGGACTGGGTGCCCCACGATTCCACCCCCTAAACAGCCCTTTCATGGTCCCTGCATAAGTGGCTGCAACCCACCAAGCTGGGGGGAATTCTTTTTTTTTTTTTTTTAATTTTTTAAAATGTTTTTGTTTTTTTAAATTTATTTCTAGGAGAGAGAGAGAGCGTGAGCAGGGGAGGGTCAGAGAGAGAGGGAGACACAGAATCTGAAACAGGCTCCAGGCTCTGAGCTGGCAGTCAGCACAGAGCCCGATGCAGGGCTCGAACCCACGAACAGCGAGATCATGACCTAAGCGAAAGTCGTGCTTAACCGACTAAGCCACCCTGGAGCCCCGGGAATTCTTTTTCTCCAGACAGAGCTGCAAGGTGGCAGAGTAGGAATGGGAGTCCCTCCTAGGCCCTTAGGTCAGCGGTGGAGTGCTATCTCAACAGGATACCCAGGTCACAGAGGGCCTGAAGATCACACAGCACCTTCTCCTGCCACCACTGGCCAAAGGGAGCCTCCCACCCTCAGCTCTGCTTGCTGGCACCTTCCCACCTCCCTTTCTCCTGCCTTTCCTCCCCTCCCCTCCCACCCCCCAACACCCAGGAGGTCTCCTGTAAGCGCTGGTTTGCAAGGAAAAGGCTCAGTGGATACTTCAGCAGAGGAATTAACCCGAATCTGCAAGGCAGCCTAGGGGCGCCTGGGTGGCTCAGTCGGTTAAGCGTCCGACTTCGGCTCAGGTCATGATCTCACAGCTCGTGGGTTGGAGCCCTGCATCGGGCTCTGTGCTGACAGCTAGTTCAGAGCCTGGAGCCTGTTTCAGGTCTGTGTCTCCCTCCCTCTCTGACCCTCCCCTGCTCATGCTGTCTCTCTCTCTCAAAAATAAAACATTGAAAAATTTTTAAAAAATGCAAGGCAGCCTGCCTATCCCTGGGGTCTCTCTCTCTCTCGACCAAGGAGATACCTGCCGCCTGCTGCAGTCCTGCCTCCCAACTCTACCTTCACCTTAACACAGACCCCAAGAAGCTACAGGGACTGGAGGGGACTGAGGGGAAGAGAAACTCAGGCCTATGGGGCAGGCAACGGTGCATCTTGAAGATGCAGGAGGTGGGCGGGGACAGCGTGTTACTCCCTCAGTTGGTCAGGGCTTCCTGAATCCCCTGGAAGCTTCCTTTTGTGCCTCAAGACCCCAACATCCACCCACAACTCTCTGCTGTCCTAACCAAGAGGAGCTTCCTCACCTCTTGCCCCAAATCCCTCCCCTCTGGAAAAAAAAATCATCGGATACTCTGTGTATAAATACAAAATAATTACTAGTGAGGTGGTAATATTTCTTCGACTATTTTTTGTGGGTCTCTTTGTTCAGATTTTTTTAGGCAGGTGCACTGCATCCACAGGAGCACACATGGGCCCCCGAGGGAGGTGTGGGAAGAGTGTGTGTCTGTGTGTAGGGGGGAACACATGGCAACCCCGACCCCGTTGCCAACACTTGGCAAGAAGATGGGGCTAGCTAGTTCCCAGCCATCCAGCTCTTCCAAGACCGCCATTGGCTCTTCATCCCGCCTGCCCAGATCTCCAGCCAACCCTGGTCCCTTCGGGTCTGGGGGCTGTGTCCCAGGGGCTGCGTCTCTTCCTCCAGAGTTACTGGGTTGTGCGAATCAATTTAGACACTTTTTTAAAAATCAAAAGGAAAATAGCTCCATCAATCCCTAGATGCCTTCTCCCATCTGCTGCGACTTGCTGGCGCTGGGACTTGCATAATGAATAAGGCGACCGAGAAAGGTGAAGAACCAGGGGAGCAGGGGAAGGGGAGGGCTGGAGGGGCCCCTGCCCTAGGAGTCCAAGGAACCCCTGCAATGGGGCATATTGCGCCAGGGGAGACCCTGGCCCCCAGCAGTGAGAGGTGGCCACAGCGAAAAGGGGCGAAGGGTCCGGGTGGCAGGGAGGCACCGAGATCCCAATTCCAGGGGCTTGGCAGCTCAGGGAGAGAGAGGCGGGCACTCTAGGCAAGGCTTTTGTTCTCGCTCTGCCCTCTCTCTCTCCACCTTGCCTCTTTTTCGGGAGCCTTATGAGTTGCACGCGGCACACACTCCTTACCTCCCTCACACACGCCCCCTCACACACGCCCTCGTTACCTTTCGGCTGCCTGCTCTGTTTAACTAGAAGCTAGGATCTGGAATCCGAGATGTAGACCTCTCCCCAAAACCCAAGAATCCAGGGCCAGGGCTCCGGGGCTGTGTGTCTCAGATCCGCTTCAATCCCAGGCAGGAGTGGACGGCGACAGGGTGAAGGGGTCGGAGACTACCCCCTCACATACACACACGCGCTCAAATCCACACCTGTGCAGAGCCCAGCGCCCCTGCTCTTGATCTCGGAGCCCAAGTTGGCTTCGTGGGAGACCACCCCCAGCGGAGACGCGGGCAGTGGGGGAAGAGCCATTGACCTCGGAAAGGTGGAGAGGGAAGAGCAGGGAGAACAGTGTCTAGAGGGGAGGCGGCGGGGCGGGCGGGGGTGGGGGGGAGGGTGGAGAGGCCGCCCACCTGGACTTGTGCTCGCTTTGCTGCAGGTGCGCTTTCTCCAGCCCCCGCTTGGGGAAGACGCCTACAAGCACCATGACGACCACCACCCCGCAGATAATGAAAAGGCTCAGGTTGGTCTTGTCCTGCGTGAAGTTGTGCAGGAGGTCGTCCTTGCGCGCGGCGGAGGCGTGGGGGGGGCGGTGCCGATGTGGAGCCACAGCGGAGTGTCGGGAGTGTCGGAGTTGGTGCCAGTGCTCTGGTTCGGTCGCGGCTTTTTTTTTTTTTTTTAATGTTTTGTTGATTTCTGAGAGAGAGACAGCATGAGTAGGGGAGGGTCAGAGAGAAAGGGAGACATAGAATCTGAAACAGGCTCCAGGCTCTGAGCTGGCTGTCAGCAGAGAGCACTACGCAGGGCTCGAACCCACGAACAGTGAGATCACGACCTGCGCGGCTTAACTGTGCAGCAGAACCGGAAGCCACAAGTCCCGCAGAAGAAGATGATGAAGTCGCCCGAGATGCAATTGAGGGGCGGGTCCCACTGGCCCATGACATCGAAGTAGCCCCGGCATAAGTCCGGGGTGGGCGCCCGTGTAGGGGGCACGTCAGAGAACCCGGCGTCCTCGCCCGCCTCTCTGGAGGCAGTCCCGGAGCGGTAGCCCTGCGCGGGCACCACCACGCCGCCCAGCGGCGTCCACTGTCAAGGCCCCGCTCCCTCCGACGCCCGGCGCACGCGTGCGCACAGCTCGGTGAGCTAGCAGCTGAGGCGCAGCCGGAGGACTAAGGGCTTCCTGTCCCCCAGCGCGGGCGCCGCCGCCCGGCCGCCGCTGGCGCCGCTGCAGCCGCCTCTCGAGGGCGGCCGAGGCTGCCGAGGCTGCCGCCTGTGGCGCGAGCCGCCGCGGCCACACTCGCAGGGCACCGCGCGGGGCGGTCGCGGTCGGCTTCCACTGCTCCCCGCCCAGCCGGCGCTCGCCTCCAGCGCGCCCCGCGCCGAGGGGCCGACCGGGGAGCAGCGCGTCTGGCCGGGAGAGGGGAGGATGAGCGGGGCAAGTGCCGGGGCAGGCCTGCCGGCCGGCTAATGACACACGCGGGAGCCGGCGAGCCGGGGAGAGTCGGTCTGTCCGCGCCTCGCCTGGGCCGGCGGCTCCGGACTCGCTGCCCTGCGCCCGCTCGCTGGATCCCTCTCACCTGTCCAGCTCGCCAAGTGCGACAGAGAGAAGCAGCGCTTGTGGAATGAAGGGAGGGCAGGAGGAAATGGGGAGGGGGAGGAGGATGGGCAGAGGAGGGGGCTTTGGGCGGCGCGCAAAGCTGAGCTAGGCTGCCTGGCGGGGAGGAGGGGGCTTTGGCAGCCTCCTAGGCTGGAGGCACCGCTCTGGTTTCTGGCACGCGGAGGACGGCTGGGACCTTCCACGCCCTCTCCAGGTGGGAGGCGCGCCTCAGACCGGCTCCCAGCGCAGAGGCGGCTCCGCCCCTAGCTTTTCCCTGCGTGCGTGCCCAGGAGTTGCTGCTGGGAGTCTCCCCTCCAGGGAAGGGGGTACTTGGCAGGGTTAGGGACAGGCTCAGTGGCTTCCACTCCAAGGCAGACTGGGGCACAGTCTCATCAGGATCGCCCCTCCATGGTGCATGGGGCCGCCTCACCCTTTCCTCCCCTCGACTTGCACCCCCCAGCCAGTGGGCACACGGGATGGTTCTACTCTCTGGGACTTGCCTAGGACCAGGGCTGAGCTGAGAAAGCAGGGTGGCAAGCCACTGGCCCTGAGATAAGCACCCCAGGGAGAGGATCTTGGGATGAACTGAATCAAAGAAGCTCAGGGGGTAAGGAGAGGCAGCAACCAGGCCTAGGCAGGGGCAAGTCCCACTTCCCAGAAGGTCTTTCCTTGGGACTCTCCAAGGCCCCAGGACCAGCCATTTTCTGTCCCTCCAGGACCTCGCGGCATTCTCCTGCTTTCCACAGGAGAGCACACCGCCGCAGCCACTGCTCGCCCAGATCTGGGGCAGCACAAGGCCTGGACGCCTAGCCTCAGCCACCTTCCCGCGCCTGGATCCCACTCCTGGGTCTCCAGAGACAGCTGGCCTCTGTGCTCACAGAGTCCCCCAGACATCCTCACCGGATGTGGTGCAGTCTGGGCTTACTTCCTTGACCTCCAGCTGCCCTTCGCCCTTCAGCGTTTCCAAATCTGACCTCTCCACTCAGTCATCCTTCAGCCCTCTCTCAGTTCTCCCACTTCTTTCCTCTGCTTGAATATGACTCCAGTAGCCCCCAAAACAGGATTTGCACCAAAGCTGCTACACTGATTTAGATCTCTACATGGCCCTGCGTTGTGTTGTTTTAATTATATTCATTAAGTATACACTTGGCAGGCGGCTGGGCGATTTGCAGGGAAGTGATGTCCCCACCACCCCCACCCTCCACTGGGTTTCAGTCAGGGTCTTCTCGGGCATTTTCAAAGCACCAAAAAGTTGGGCCACATATCAAATGACATAGTGCATTCTCCTTAACTGAAAAAGCATGGTGGGGAGGTGGTTATTGGCCCCTATTGCAAGGTTTCTCAGAATGACAGGGAGTTTGGCTAGTTATGCCTTCTCTTGGAAGAATGTCACCTACTGTCTTCTGAAAGACTAGCATAGAATGACCCAGTTCCAGCAAAAAAGGAACCAGGTGGACCCTGATCCAGCATATCCAGGAGTATGCCAGCCCTAGGAGACTCAAGGAATTACGGGCTGTATTATGTCCCAAACCCACCTGGACAAGGTGTGAGATTCTTTAGTCTAAATTCAGCAGATATGTTGGAATGAGATTCCCAAAGTAGGGTAGTGTGGCATGTCTGTCGACCCACCCCCGCCTCGCTGTGTGAACCTCTACAAACACAAGCATTGGTGTGTGAGAGCTAATGATAGCTGACATTTATTTGATGCTTACATCATAGCCACTAAGCTTGCCTTTTCTAAAATCACCTCCTCACAGATTCTCAAAGCAGTGCCTAGCATCTCACAGACGATCTGGGAATAGTTGCTAAACCACTTGAGTGATCTCATTTAACTCTATCTCCAGGTGATATTACCAGCCCCACACAATAGGGGCAGGAACTGAAGCCCAAAGCAATTAACTCAGATGCTCCCAGTAGCACAGCAAGGAACACTACACAAATGGCATTGGACCCAAGAAATGTGACTCCTGGGTCTACGTTCTAACCATTGCAGGTAGTGCCCTCCTAAAATAGGCTGTCAGACTCCCTGCATCTGACATTGTATTATATGTTTGGTTTCTGCCCATTTGCACACATTGAAATGGTAAACTCCAGAGCAGAAAGGGGCCTTGACTCCTGCAGCATCTCCCAGCACCTACAGCAGCGAAAAGCATGAGAAACAGTCCAAAAATATTTACAGGCTGTTTTGATGAACTTACTAAGCTCTCTTATGCAAGATCGTTGGTGTTAAACCACGGGAGGAAAGGAACGCATACAATAGGGACAGACAATGGAGTTTCTGTCAGGACCACACAGAGGGATTGGGATACTTCTAGGCATTAAATTAGAATGGGAAAGGACTATTCCAGCAGACCTGCCAAGGTCTAGGAAGCTCAGGCTCAGAGAGGTTAAGGGCTTTGTCCCAAGGTTCCATGGTCAGCAAATGGGAAAGCCAGGACTGGGTGCAGAATACGACTCCTAACCTCTGCTTTCCTCCATGCCCACCCCCACTGCACCCCACTGAGGCACCTCCCGGCAAGCATGGGGTCTGGGAGCCCAGGGCAATGGCCTGGTAGAAGAATAGGTCACAGACACCTTCCCATAAGAGTTTGGGATGTTCAGACACTTAACTGACTGATGCACCCAGGTGCCCCAAAGTATATTTCTATTGAATAACCTTGTTCTAGAGCAGTGGTTCTGAAATGGGGGATAATTTTGCACTTGCTCCCAAGATGTGGGACAAGCAAACACAAGTCTTCCTTTAATGGCTCTGAATCTATCACCACTTCAGAAGTTCAAAGTTTCAGGGCCAACCTTTTTTTTTTTTTTTTTTAAATATTTTTATTTATTTCTAGGAGAGAGAGAGACAGTGTGAGCAGGGGAGGGTCAGAGAGAGAGGGAGACACAGACTCCGAATCAGGCTCCAGGCTCTGAGCTGGCAGTCAGCACAGAGCCCGACAGCACAAACCCACGAACTGCGGGGCTCAAACCCACGAACTGCGAGATCATGACCTAAGCAAAAGTCGGACGCTTAACTGACTAAGCCACCCAGGCGCCCCTCAGGGCCAACCTTTAACAGGTTCTTAGTCAATGCACCTTGGAGTTGATGGAACTGCCCCCAGGTGATGTCTAGATGTCTCTGCCTAGTTTAAATAGCTGAGGTCATGAAGAGGACATGACCTCTGTTTGACCTGCATGCTGAACCCAGGTAATCAGAGGTTCTCTACTCCCTCCCCTGTCCTTGCAATGTACGCTCCAGCCACCATTCCCGAGTCAAAAGCCAGTCCAAGGACATAATCTTGAGAGAGTAAACGGTTGTGGAGACCCTCTACAGAATATACAGGAATGAATATTAAAGCCTCTTTATAAACCGGTAAGATTCTGGCAGGCAGGTGTCAAGATCCACTGGCTCAGGGCCACATGTAATTTCCCTTGCTTATCAACCCTGCCACCCACCCATCTGGAGTGGTCTGCCTTTTTCTTCAGCTCTTCATGCCCTCGGTGTACTGAGGCCAGTTTCCAAGCCAGGACTCCCCAGGATTTTGAGGTAAGCATTTCTTGCTTCCTTTGTAGCTTTACAATGTATAGGTACCTCCTTCGACAGTATAGTTTCATTTTGCCTAATTTTTAGCCTTATCTAAATGGAATCATATGTATGTACATATTGTTTGTATCTTGCTTCTTTTGCTCAATATCAAGTTATTTAGATTCATCTTTATTTTCATTAGCTCTCTTTTGTTTATTTTCACTGCTATATTCATGTATTGTACTATATTCATGTAATAATTTCATGTAACCTAGTATATACTATATTATTACGTGAACATGCAATGTATTTATCCAGGCTACTGATGGAGAACATTTAGGCTGTATCCACTTTGGGGCCTTTTAAAAAATATTTTTAAAGTTTATTTGTTTTTGAGAGAGACCACAAGTGGGGAAGGGGCAGAGAGAGAGACAGAGAGAGAGACAGAGAGAGAGAGAGACAGAATTCCAAGCAGATTCCAGGTTCTGAGCTGTCAGCACAGAACTCAATGCAGGACTCAAACACATGAACTGTGAGATCATGATGTGAGCAGAAGTCAGACCCTCAACTGACTGAGCCCCCCCGGCGCCCCTCACTTTGGGGCTCTCTTTAACAAGGCACTTATGAACATCATCCTAGAACATGAATGTTGAATTCACAAGGATAGGTTTCTCTAGGATACATTCTCACCAAATTCTAAATAAGAAATCTCTGCAAAATCTAACTCTGTATCTACTCCTGAGTAGTTGAGTAAAAACAACTCTTCTCAATCCCTTAATAGAATGTTAAGGAACAAAATTCAGCTGAGTAAATTTGAAGATCTAATTGGCTTTATTAAGCAATTCACAAATCGAGCAGCATCCCATATAGCAAGTAGAGAGGAACTCCAAGGAGCTGTACAAGAATGAAAGGATTTTTATAGGGAGGTAAGGGCAAGGAAGTTATTATAAGAGAGAGAGAAGAAAGGATTATTCTATTCAAGGGCACCTTTCCTTGGACGGGGAGGGGAATGCAGAGAATCTATATGGGTGGATTACCTTGTATTCCTCTGGGGGTCAGATAGACAGGGTCCATGTAACAGATCACCTCATTGGTACTGACCATAAACTTGCTGACATTTCCCAGGGAGGATGGAATTGCAGTTAGGTTAGGTATTAAGCCCAGGTTTGGTGACTTAGCCTAAGTGGCTCCATTTTAGTCCTGGGGGTTTTCTTGTTAACAAGAATCCTAAAGACTCTCAAAGGTACCTAAGCCTCCTCCTGGCTCCAAGTTGTAGCATTCAGTGCTGACTGAGATCAAAGCCCCAGGGACTCTGCCCTGACCTTCTTCCATTCTTCTCCATCTCTTTGCCCAAGGGAGGAAAGAGGTCTTTTGTTTCACATCTCTGCTTGCACTTCATTCCCTCTGTTTACCAGAGTGACTTAGCTAAAACCAAAACGTGTTCCAGGTTTGAAACTTTTCATGGACTCCCTGGCACCCTTGGTATAAAGTCTCAAATCCTTAGTACAGCATCAGAGTCTTCTCTGATTGCTAGCCACACACATCCAACACTTCCTTTTGGAACCAATACTAAATGGCTTATTGTTTCCAGGACCACCCATGATTGTTTGCTTACCCATGCCTTCCACCACACTGAACTTTCTACCTGGAGCAGTTTTCCAACATCCTGTTCTCCACATAAGCTCCTACCCATCCTTTAAGACTCAACTCCTCCAGGAAGTCCTGCTCCTTGCTGCTCCCTTATCCTTGTCCAGGCTGGGTACTCTTTGCTTGTACCCCCATATTCTCAGGCACTTCTCTCTGTACTAATGTGCATTGCACTGTATTATAATTGTCAGCCCTCTAGGGCAGCTGGGTGGCTCAGTCAGTTAAGCTTCCAACTTTGGCTTAGGTTGTTATCACAAGGTTTGTGAGTTCGACCCCAGTGTTGGGGTTTATGCTGATAGCTCAGAGCCTGGAGCCTCCTTCAGATTCTGTCTCCCCCTCCCTCTGCTCCTCCCATGCTCATGCTCTGTTTCTCAGTAATAAATAAAAATGTTAAAAAAACTTTTTATAATTATCAGCCCTCCTCCCCATTCTGCTGGAAGCTCCCTCCCCGCCCCCTGCAAGATGAGAGATCCTTCCTTATCTACCTCTGTATTTTCAGAGCCAAATACAATGATGTGATGGTTAGTATTATTTATCAACTTGACCAAATCACAGGGGTGCTCCAATAATTTGGCAAAACATTATTTCTGGAGGTGTCTGTGAGGGTGTTTCTGGATGAGATTAGCATCTGTCTGAAGCAGACCACCCTCTCCAAGATGGGTGGGCATCACCCAATCTGCTGAAGGCCTGGATAGATCAAAAAGGGGGAGGAAGAGAGAATTTGCTATCTTTGCCTGATTCCTAGACCCAAGACACTGATCTTCTCCTGCCCTTGGACCAGGACTTAGTACCCTAGGCACTGCTGATTCTCAGGACTTCAGACTTGGCCTGCAACTATATCAATGGCTTCTTGGGTCTCTCCCCTGCGCAGCCACAAAATCAATGGAGTCAGTTCTTTTTAATCAATCAATGAATTCTATATATAACCCATATATATGTATATACATGTCTATATGTATACATACATATGTATATATATCTATTGGTTCTTTTTTTTTCTGGAAAAGATTTATTAAGATACTTGGAATATGCTAAATAAATACTTGTTGAACTAAACCGAAATTGGCAATTGAACTTGAACTTGGCTTAGATGGAAAGCCAGGAAGGCACATTCAGTGTGTTACAAATAATTGTGTTACAAATGACTTCTCCCAGAGTTGTGCACTATGGAAGGCCTACTAATCTCCATCCCATTCCTCTTGTTAACGGTGGTGTCCAATCAAGAAAAAAATCATCTCCTTGTGAGCCATTTCTATTCCTGATTTCGATCTTCAACAGACAGCGTTGCTACCTAACATTAGTTAGAATCAAACACTTTCAGAATTACCTAATACCACCGTGGCCAGGTACTACATCCTTAAAGGTGTGTTTCTTAATGCAAATAGACATTCATCTAAGAATACATGTTTTCAACAGCACACAGGTTGGTGTTTATACAAACGTACAGTTATCCTTAATAATACAAGATTTTTATTTTATTTTTTTTATTTTTAATTTAAAAAATTTTTTTTAATGTTTTATTTATTTCCAGGAGAGAGAGAGAGAGACAGCGTGAGCAGGGGAGGGTCAGAGAGAGAGGGAGTCACAGACTGAAACAGGCTCCAGGCTCTGAGCTGGCAGTCAGCACAGAGCCTGACGTGGGGCTCCAACCCACGAACCGCGAGATCATGACCTAAGTGAAAGTCGGATGCTTAACCGACTAAGCCACCCAGGCGCCCCAATACAAGACTTTTTTGTACTTCATGTTCACCCTTCAGAATATAATGGAATCAGCTTATAATACTCTGAGTACAGGATATCAGTTTAAAACTTGCCTAGATGGGGTGCCTGGGTGGCTCAGTTGGCTAAGTGTCCGACTTCAGCTCAGGTGATGATCACATGGTTCGTAAGTTTGAACCCAGTGTTGGGCTCTGTGCTGACCGCTTAGAGCCTGGAGCCCGATTCGAATTCTGCATCTCCCTCTGTCTCTTTGCCTCTCCCCGCCCCCCCCACTCTCTCTCTCTCTCTCAGGAATGAATAAGCATTTTTAAAAAAAAGATTTAAAACTTAACTAGATGACAGAAATATATAGGAGAATTCTCTTCAAATATTTGATATGTTTGATTTTTCTTATGTGCCTTTGTCCTAAAGGTCAAAAGCAAGGCATGGAGTCCAGTTAGTTAAAGATTTAAGCTCATTAGGTTTATGAAAACAGGTATTTTTAATTTATTTTTTTCTATGAAAACAGATATTTTACTATAATTCACAGAGAAAAGTGTGTGAGAGAGAAGTCGTACATGTAGGAGGTTCACCCTGGCTCCTTCCACATCTGTGGCAGACATCACCAATTGATTCCAGCACTCTTTCCTCTGAGGCTGGTAGAGACTCAAAATATTTTATGAAATTGGAAGTGATCCAAAAGATCCAGCAGGTAAAACACATTTGCTACTTCAGACTGAAATGTGCCAAGAAAGTTTTAGGCAAAGGGTTGTCTCTTGTTTTTCTAAAGTGGAGCAGAGTGTCTTCTGATTGATACTAAGGATGGCCCTAACATACTGAATATCATACTGAAATTTCCTTCCACATCATACTGACTTCTCCTAGTAAGGTCTTTCTGATTTCTCCAGCCTGCGTGGATATTTCTCTTCTTTCATTGTTTTTTTTTTTTTTTTAAATATTTTTTTAGTATTTGTTTATTGGGAGAGAGACAGAGAGACAGAGTACAAGCAGGGGAGGAACAGAGAGAGAGGGAGACACAAAATCTGAAGCAGGCTTCAGGCTCTGCGCTGTTAGCACAGAGCCTGATGCAGGGACTCAAACTCACAAACCATGAGATCATGACTTGAGATGAAGTCGGATGCTTAATGGACTTAGCCACCCAGGCGGCCCCTCTTTTGTCATTGTTAGTGGTCCTTAGAATTTGTGCCAAACCGTTTAGTGTCCAATTAGATTGCTAACTTCCTTGGGAGCAGGGACAGTATCTTCACTTGTGGTGAATATCAGAATGCTGATCACATAGATTCTCACGTAAGTATTCTCTTTTGATTGTCGATATGTAAGGACAGGAAAGCAGAAAGAGAATGGTCTTACTCTCTCAATAAGTTTCAAGGAAAAAAATGTCTATAAAAGATTAGATGAGAGCTCAAACTAAAACAAGAACAAAATATTTTCCCTCCCCTTTCAAGTCCAACACCTTCAAACCGTGTATAGTCCAGTGGTGGAAGGAAACCAATTCAGGGACCACACTATCCAGAATTCAGAAGACATTCAGTTAGTGCTGAATTTAATAATTTAATATTTCAAATAACCTTTCCACACCCAGTGTCAAACAAGATTATTCATGCCAGATCTTTGTAATTCTCTCAATTTAAAATTCTGCCCAAGTCCTTCCCCAGAACGCTCTCTTCTGTCAGTGAAAGGACTGCCTCTTCCTAAGGCTTGCCTGTTCTTCCTTTTGCCCCAGCTCATCCCGTTTGAAATCCTTCCCTTCTATCTTCACATGCTGGGCCTTTGAAGTCAACACAGGGATTGCCTCTGAAATAAATGACAAGCTTCTCCTTCTAGAAGTCCACAGGATGCTTTCTGAGGCACACTTACAGGTAGGAACCTACCAGACCTAAGAGCATGGAGTTAAGTGCTTGATACACATTGGGGTGTCTGGGTGGCTCAGTTGGTTGATTGCCTGACTGGTTCAGGTAATGATCTCATGGTTTGTGGGTTTGAGCCACATGTTGGGCTCTGTGCTATCAGTGCTTGGGATTCTCTGCTTCCCTTTCTCTATGTCTCTCCCCTCCATGTCCACAATTTCTCTCTCTCAAAATTAATAAATAAACGTTTTTTAAAGAGTCTGCTGCACACCTACGTTAGCTTTCTTTTCTGCCACTGGCTGATTAAGTGACCTGAAGCAAAACTCTTATTTTCTTTAGGCCTCAGTTTCTCCATCCATAAAATGGGCATAAACATAGCACCAACCTCAAAGAGTTCCTCCAAGGACTTAGTAAAATAACTGCAAAGCACTTCATAGCCAGGCATATAGTTAGCATTCATTTAATGTTTTTTTTTTTTTTTTTTTTTTTTTATTTCTAGGAGAGAGAGAGAGACAGCGTGAGCAGGGGAGGGTCCGAGAGAGAGAGAGTCACAGACTGAAACAGGCCCCAGGCTCTGAGCTGGCAGCCAGCACAGAGCCCAACGCGGGGCTCGAACCCACGAACCGCGAGATCATGACCCAAGCGAAAGTCGGACGCTCAACCGACTAAGCCACCCAGGCGCCCCAGTTAGCATTCATTTAAATATTCGTTCTCGGGCACCTGACTGGCTTAGTCAGTGGAGAATGCAACTCTTGATCTTGGAGTTGTGAATTTGTGCCCCATGTTGAGTGTAGAGATTGCTTAAAAAAAGAAAACCTCTAAAAATAAATAAATAAGTAAAGGTTAGTTCTCATTATGATCATGCAATCTGATATTGGTTTATAATTTTAACATCTCACCTCATACATTGCTGACTTTTTGTGTTTAACAATATGTTGGAGCATCCGGGTGGCTGAGTTGGTTGAGCATCTGAGTTGGCTCAGGTCATGATCTTGCAGTTCATGGGTTCGAACCCCATGTCAGGCTCTATGCGGGGTGCTGAGAGCCTGGAGCCTGCTTCAGATTCTGGGACTCCCTCTCTCTGCCCCTCCGCAATTCGTACTCTATATCTCTCAAAAAATGAATCAACATTAAAAAAAAAAGAATGTGTTTTCTCCCCTGATGAAATTTAAGCATCTCAAGAGCATGAACGAATTCATCTTCTACATCTGTATTAGTTAGCTCTCGTGGCTCACAAACCGCCCCAAAGCTTAGTGGCTTCAAATAACACTCCATACTTAGTTTAGTGTGTCTTCAATTTTAGCTTGCTCCACAGTCACCAGGATGGCCTTTTTTTTTCTTGAAAAGGCCACTCGGCTCTATTCCCAGGGTATTTGATCCAGTAGTTCTAAGGTGGGTCTGAAAATCTGCACCTCCAACAGGTGCCTGGGTGATGCTGATGCTGCTGGGCTAGAGAATATACACTTTGAGAGACTCTGCCTGTGCTCATGATCACGTGGTTGGCATTTGGGGCTGGGTTTGCCCAGGTAGTTCTTCTGTTCTCACCTGTGTTCCCATCATGCACCCATGGTCAGCCGCTGGTTAGCCACATTGCTGTTTCTGGGGGTGGCTGACTGCCAGCTGAGGTGGCAGGCATTAAGAGGGCATATATCTGCTAGATGTAAGAGGCAGGGCCTTAGACTCCACCTCCTGATGGGGAAGGGTAGTCACATGGCAAAAGGATGTGGCTAGAGAGAAAGCACTGTGAGGTCAAATTTGCTGTCTGCCAAACCACAGCTCAGTCTAATCCCTACCTGCTGTGCAGGAAACCCTCACTGGATGAGTAAATGTTTCTCCTAGCAACTGGATTTAAAAATTTTGCAGACGCTATTTGTTTCTTTGTGCACAGCAGCCTGGCAGAGTCTGCCCTGGGGACTGCTGCTAAGCCCTGGATTTCCTAGTTACTGGCTGTGTGATCTTGACCCGGAGCCTCCAGGTTATCATGAATAAAATGGAGATTATAAATCTCACCCCAGAATTGTCATTTGAGAACTTAACCTCTACATACCTCCATTTCCTGATCTGAAACATGGGCAAAAATAATTCCAATCTCACAGGGCTCTGGGGAGCATTTCAATGGGATGGTGTGTGCAAAGTGCTTTGCTGAAGTAATCATGATTATTCGTACTTGGATCCCATCGCTTCACATGGCATGTTAACACTCGGTAAGTGTTGGGTCTGACATAGCACCCTGGCTATAGAAATCCTAGCTTCTGTTCCATTTGTTGCCAAAAGATGCCTAAAGTGCTCCAGGTGAAGAACTCCAGGTCCATGGATGCTGCCTAAGGAGCTCTTGGAAATTCCGCTCCTGCAAGCAGTCCCACCCGGTAACATCTGGGTGCCACTGTTCCTGTCGGCTGGACACCTACATTTCTCAATCTTCCAGCCACAGCACCATGGCCAACAGCTGCAAAGCCAAAGTAGGTCACCTTGAGAGTTCAGATTTTACAGACAGGCCAGATGCAAGAGAAAGGGATGGAGTGGGTGAAGCCAATCATCAGGGATGAGAGGTAGAGAGAGCAGGGAATGTAGAGAGCCTTTGTCATGTTCTTAGACAGGGAAGGGGGCAGGCAGGGAGGGAAGGAAGGTTGGGAGGAGAAGGGAGAAGAGGAAAAGAAGAGAGAAAGGAAGAAAGGAAGGAAGGATGGAAAGGAAGAAGGAAGAAAAAGAAGAAGGAGAGGAAGAAGAGATGGAGGAAGGGTGGGAGGGAGCCTTGGAGGCAGATGATGGATTTGCAGGCCGCGGGGCAGACAGTTCTGGGTGGCCTCTGAGACCAGAGGCTGGAGATGCTAAGTGAGCAGCAGTCTTGTCTGTGGAGAAGCTCTGGCTTGTGCAGTTAAAGATGGCCCATTCAGAAAATCACCATTGGAACCCAAAAGGCCTCTGGGCTGGAAAGGCGAGTTCATTCTGCCCTTCTGGGCAAGCACAGAGCAAGCCACCACCTAACCTTCCTTTTCCAGACAGATGGCTGGGTTACATACTCCTGCCTTGCAGCCTGAATAATACTCAATAGGGGGAGGGGCTTAGCGCAAACCCAGGATCTGATTTCAGATTAGGCCTAACTGCAGACTAGGGGAAGAAACCCAAGGCATCTGCAATCTCCCCCCAAGGGAGGCTCTTAGGCAAGTAGGTAGGGTTCCCTTACTGGGCACCAGTCTCTGTTGCAGGCTCTGGGGATGCTGTAGCCCTGCGCTCAGGGATCTTAGATTCTCCAGAGGGGACAGAAAGAGTACATAAACCTATGAATAACTAAAATAACTTTATAGAGGCACCTGGGTGGCTCTGTGGGTTAAGCATCCAACTACAGCTCAGGTCATGATCTCATGGTTCATGGGTTCGACGGCCCCCCCCTTCAGATCAGGCTGTGTGCTGGCAGCTCTGAGCCTGGAGCCTGCTTTGGATTCTGTGTCTCCCTCTCTCTGCCCCCCCGCTCATGTTCTCTCTCTCTCTCCCTCTAGCTCTCTCAAAAAGAAACATTAAAAATTAAAAAAAAAAATTAAATCCATTTAGAAAGTGGAGAGAATAAACAGGATGGCGTGCTAATGCTTGGCCTGGAGTGGGGACCACACAAAAGGGTGCCATTAGACAAAGGGACCAGGGAATGCTTCTCTAAGGATGAAACCTTCCAGCCAAAGCCTGAATGTTGCTGTAACTGCAACTCCAGAGGTTCAGTGCTTGGAGTATGTCAAACTGAACACGACCCGTGGAAGAGTTGAAAGTAAAGAACTTTTCGTCACTTGTTGTGAGTAAGGAGATGTGGATGTGCCGCAGTGTAACCAAATACTCAGTGAAGGACATTTAGTTTGTTCCCTGTTTCTGGCTATTACAAATATAGCTACAGTCCACATCTGGGTACAGACATTTGAACCTAAGTTTTCACTTCTCTGGGATAAATGTCCCAAGATTTCTGTTGCTGGGTCATAACGGTAAATGCATGCTTAGTTTTGTAAAAAACTGCCAGATTGTCCCCCAGAGTTGCTGTGTCACTTTACGTTCTCACCAGCACTGTAGGAGTGCTCCAGTGTCTCTGCACCAGAGCCAGCATTTGCTGTGTGTAACATTTAAAAATTTTGCATTTGGTTTCTTCATTTGTTGTGGTCATTGTGATTTTCCCCCTGCCTCTTTGCTGTTCAAAAGCTGCATATTCCATTTTTGTTCTTATGGAAATTCTGAACTTAAATTTTTGCTTAATTTCATATAGAGCATAAGTGGAAGGCCTTTTGGGAAGAGCTGGTAGTTCAGAACATAAGCTGGAGGGCAATGGTAGGCAATAAAGTCATCAAATCTTGAGGCCTGTTGTGCCCGAATCACGAGTCCCCAGAGAACATCAAGGAGCCGACACCGATCCAAGTACATAAGGGTCTTTATTACAAGCTCGAGCAGGGGCTCACCTGTCAACCTGCACAGCAGCAGCAAGGTGAAGCCCTGAACAATGGCGAGCAGGGTTTTTTGGGGTAAGGGACGGGGGGGGGAGGGGAGGGCGTGTGTTACGGTGCACACATTGTAAGTATGGCATCATCACATAAGCTCCAATTACAATTGTACAGCACCCATGGTAATAGTTTTGACCATTCAGTATCTGTGAGGTGTCCGTTACTTTTGGCGGGACCCAATCATAACCTTCCAGAATCCTTTGAAAATGACCAATTATGAGGTGAGTTCAAAGGGCCCACTGGGGTTTAGGCAAGTGGTGGGTGAGTGATTGGCTAGTATGTACAAAGTAACTATCTGCAGTCCTGACTCAGACCACAGGAATGTTACACATTTCTTTTGATTGGCTGATCCGAGGGTGGTCCGAGGGTGGCTTTAGCTGAAGCTTTTCCTGGAACTGGGGCTACGTGCAGCCCAAGGTTGCTCTTAATGGAGGACTTAATTTCAGGCTCCTCAAGGCCATGCTGTGGAAACCTTCAGATTTTTTTTTTTTTTAAAGTAGGTCT
Organism: Hyaena hyaena; assembly: GCF_003009895.1. Lineage (NCBI taxonomy): Eukaryota > Metazoa > Chordata > Mammalia > Carnivora > Hyaenidae > Hyaena > Hyaena hyaena. Next base: position 2,218,574 of record NW_024080869.1, read on the forward strand.
CATGCCCAGCATGGAGCTCAACATGGGGTTTGAACTTATCACCCTGAGATCAAGACCTGAGGTGAGATCAAGAGTTGGATGCTTAACCGACTGAGCCACCAAGGTGCTCCCAAGATATTCTTGAATAATTAAAACAGAACTTTAAAAATAACTTAGGGGGCACCTGGGTGGCTTAGTCAGTTGGGTGTCTGACTTTCGCTTAGGTCATGATCTCGCAGTTCGTGGGTTCGAGCCCCGCATCGGGTTCTGTGCTGACTGCCAGCTCAGAGCCTGGAGCCTATTTCAGAGTCTGTGTCTCCCTCTCTCTCTGACCCTCCCCTGCTCACGCTGTCTCTCTCTCTCTCTCTCCTAGAAATAAATAAAAATTAAAAAAAAAAGAAAAACTTAAAATGCCCTGTAGTCTACTTCACTGCCAGTGGCTTAGTTGCTACTAATGTAAAGCATTATTCTTGCAGTAGACTAAAATTTTTAGACTGGACTGAAGATAAAACTAAGAAAATTTAAATAAAAACTAAGTATACCTTAGAGTGGCTGTCTTGCACCTAAAATTCTAATTGCAGTGGCTATCATATGCCCAAATTGTAAGAGGGGAGGTTGGGGATTGGTGTATCTTCGGAGGGAAAAGGAGTTGCAGATGGCAGCCTCCTTCTGGAAGTCAGAAGCATTACAGAAAAATGTACTGGTATGGTAAGACTATCTTCTGTTCATTCTTACCAACCATGAAGTTTTATTGCTTGAAACAAAATGTTAACAGTGCCTGTCCCTGAGTGATGGTATAAGTAGATAGCAACATCAGATGTGGGTTTTCTTTCTGACATTTTCCAAAATTTCTACAGTTTTATTTACTAGGAAAAGTAATTTAAAAATGACTTGTCAGTTTTGTTTTTTACAAAATTGGGCTCAATTTATGTATTCTGCTGTTAATACGATATTGAGCATTTTTGTAAGTCAATAGTCTTTGAAAACATATATTTTGAATGGTTGTTTAATGTCCCATGATACAATTATATCATCATTTATTTGTTCTTTTTTCTGGGCTTTCACTCTTATAATGGTGTAATGAAGTTACTTGACCACAAATTTTTGTGTCCATTTCTGCACAGATTCATATAATTGAAATTATTTGGTCACACTGTATGAATTCTTTTAGGGCTCATAATACATTACTATATTGTACTACAGAGTTTTAGCACCATAATCAATTCCTATGTGAGCTCATTGTATTGGACTTTGCTCAGCACTGGGCATTTCCACTGTAAAATCTTTGCCAATTTGGTAGGGAAAATTTCTTTGCTGTCAGCAATAAATACTTTTTCACATTTTATTGGCTATGAGTTATTTGTTGCTGGTTTTTTTTTTTTTTCCCGTTTTTCAATTTGTGTCAGGATTTTTTCTAATTAATTTACACAAGCAACCTTTCCCCTAGTTTTGATTTTTTTAGATGCACAATTTTACATTTTTACAGTCAAATCTTTAGATTTCTTTGTAATTTATTTACATTCCTTCTCTATCCAGAGATTAGATAAATATTCATGTAAATGTTCTTACCATCTGTGCTCCAGATCTTTTCAGGCAGTAGTCATGTTTTCAGATAGCTTCTTTGTACCGGGTGATGTTAATTATGTTGTATGATAGAGACGAAAGCATTCATGGGAGGCACTGTTGTCATCTTTGAAGTAACTTCTTTCCCGGTTCTACGGTTTCCTTACCTGTAAAATGGGTTAATAATATAACCTATCTCATACGGTTATGAGAATAAAATGAATTGATACGGAAATCACTTAGAATACATCCTGATACAAAGTCAGTGCTAGCCACATTTTGTATGTACTTTGAAGTCTGATATTGTTTCAATATATTTTGCATTTCTAAAAACTTGAACATTTCATTGCAAAGCGCTTTTCACCTGCAATGATTACTTACTCGACTTTCCTCAGCTACTTTAGTGAGACACGCCTCCTACAGGCCACAGGTGAGGCTTATTTCCAGCTCCTGAAAACCCTACAGACCTCAGTTGGAGAGCTGGTGCGCCTCTGACTCACACACCGCTTCTGTTCCACACCTAATTCTTCTGAGAAGAATCTCTTCTAATTTATGTAGGCTCGCAGCTGTTTTTGCGTGTGTGCATTCACTCATTCTAATTCCAGTTATTTTTCGGGGCGCGAGGCGTGGACGGGGAAGAACTGAAGACAGAACCTGTCTTTACCCGAATTGACGTCCCATAGAAAAAAAATATGTACTGTACAGAGGCAAACTAACGTTCATCTTTTAGCTTCTATTTTCTCATCTGTAAAATGGGGGTAATACCTCACGGGGTCGCTGAAAGATCAAACAAGAAGAAAATAGAGCCTCTAAGAGTGCTTTGGCTGCGAAAGCAGTTCCGTAAACGCCCATTCCTCCCTTCCTCCGCCCGTTCCAGTGTGATTAGCCCAGCCCTGTGGATTAAAGCGTCACACTCTTGGGAGTGTGGAAATTTCTGCCGCTACCCTTCCAATTCCCAAGTTTCAATCGTCCAAAGCTACAGACTGCATATACAGGCGGGCAGCTTTTAAGCTGGAGACCCAAACAGTCGTATTTAAAAAACTTAAGCTTCCAAAGCGGCTTAAAATCCCTCAGTAAGCCAGGAGCGCCTCAGTAAGCATGCGCAGGGCGCGCGCTGGGTGGGCGGGAGGTCCGGAGGGCGGGCTTTGTGGTCCAGTCACTTCCGTTTCCGGCCCTATACGAACTCTCCCGCCATCTGAGAAAAGTGCTTGCCGGCGTTTCTGCATACAGCGTTTGGTGTGTCTACAGGTAAGAGGGTCTCATGCGGTTTTACCACGGACAGTTATCTTGGTGTTAAGGCTTGCAGGTCGAGAAAGAAGGTAGAGCACTGCGAGCTGTGGGAACAGAAGGATGACCTGCTGGACTGGGAGTATTGGGTATTGGTTGGTTGAGGCACGGACGCAGGTGCCAGCGAGCTGAGGGGAGAAGAGCTTTCCCCGAGGAGGGCTCAGGTAGGATTGAAGAGGGTAATTTTTATAAGGAGCTTGCAGATGTTTCCTAAAAGGGGTTTGGAAGGACTGGATTAGAAGGACTATTTCCCGGGGTCATAATATAGGAAGTGAGTAGCTGGACCCGGTCCATTAAGTCTCCTCTCTGGAAAGCCAGAATCTACCGCGCTTTCCTCCGAATTTACGATTGCAACGGGCATAACATCTCAACTCTTGGGACTGTAGAGATCTAAGGACGGTGGCACACAGACCTATAGTGAACTGGCAACATTGCCTGAATTTGATGTTGCTGGAAGTTATGACCACCACCTGCGTTGCGTTTCACCTTGCACCCTCCGCTTATTACAGAATTGTTGCCGGTGTGTTGTAGACTATCTGGAAAATACAGAAAGACCCATTTCCCCGGGATAACCACTGTTAACATTTTATGCATGCCCTTCAGTTGTTTTCTGTGTATGTGGAGTTGGTTTTTGCACTTGTTGTTTTCAGCTCCATTTGCCATCATTTTAACCCTTTTATGTTTCCTTCCAAGATAATGAGATGCAGTTTTCTGGAGGAAATCGGAAAAGACTGAGGTTGGGAGGTGACCAAAGGAATGCCTCCTACCCTCATAGCCTTCAGTTTTACTTGGAGCCACCTTCCGAAAACATCTCTTTGATTGAGTTTGAAAGCTTGGCTATCGATAGAGTTAAATGTGAGTGATATTTGAATTAGAGTTTATATATCGAGAACTTTGCTTATAATTTGTGGAAATGAAGGAGGGTAATTTCCTTCATTCAGTTCATTCTTGAAATATTTATTGAGGGTTTGCTATTTACTGTTCACTGTATATTTATTGAGTGCTACTATATTCTAGGGTGGGGATTTCCAGGTGAATAATATAATTCTCATATTCGTTGAAGCTGTATTCTAGTACATACATAAAGGCATCCAAAATAATAATCATAATTTAGTATTTTAAGTGCCTTATTAGAGGTAGATAGTAATGATCTTAAGACAGAAGTAAGGGTGACTTAATTTGAGTAAGTAAGACTTCTTAGAGAGGTTGAAGTGTGATCTGAACCTTGAAGGATGAGTAGAAATTTCTCAAAAGAGAAGTAGTGAAAGGTTTTTTTTTTTTTTTTTTCAGTCCAAGATAATGGACTGTACCAAGGCTGGGAGGCATAAGAAAGAATGTTATGTTTGAGGGAACAGTGACAAGTTCAGAGGAAATGGAGAAGAGTGGATAACCAAGGGCATTTTTTTTCTTTGCCAAGCTAACAGTGTAACATTGGGGTGTAAGAAGGATATGGCCTGCATATTCTTTGTGTGTTAGTGGAAGAAAGAAGTAAGCTAGGCAGGAACTGAAACAGAAATAAAAGCAGTGTCTTCTGAGTTTATGTTCCAGGAAATCCCTGTGGGAAAATCAGAAGGTAAGGTGAAATACTGTTCATCATTTTTACAGGAGCAGAGTGACAGCTGCTGATAACAGAGAGGGTACACTCAGTGCCTTTTGACTGACAGAGTGAAGACAAGGGAGAAAAGAGTTTTAAGAACCTTAGCAATGTCAGATGCTTCATAGAGATTAAGCGGATGCTTGAAAAATGTCCCTTGGATTTGGCACTTAACTGGTGAGATAGTAAGTGCCTGAACTAAGGCAGTGGCAGAGGTAGGAAGGGTGAGATTTAAGGGATACCGAGGAGGCACTCTTGACAGGATTTAGGAATTATTTGGATGTGAGGAGTGAGGGGGCTGGGGGGGGCGGGGTGGCTGAAATTCCAGTCTGGATGGTCTGGTTAGAAACCGTTTTAGTGGAGAGGCACTTGGTGGCTCAGTCGGTTAAGCATCGGACTTTGGCTCAGGTCATGATCTCATTCCCGAGTTCGAGCCCCGCGTCGGGCTCTGTGCTGACAGCCGGAGCTTGGAGCCTGCTTCCGATTCTGCCTCCCTCTCTCTCCGCCCCTCTCCTGTTCACATTTTGTCTCAAAGATAAGTAAAAATTAAAAAAAAAAAAAAAGAAAAGAAAGTGTGCTAGTGGAGATAGGGATGATAGGAAGAGGAGCAGGAATGAAGGGAAGATGATTAGTTTGACACACTGTAATAAGGAGGTACCTGTACGACATGGATTTATGTTCAGGATTCATTTTAGTAGTTTTTCATCCTTGAACTACAAAAATGTTTTTCATATTGATGGAAGTAGAATTCAGCTGAAGAAGAATTGACAAGGTGCTTTGGAGCCTTTGAACAATGTGTGCATCTAATCAGGACAGTTCATTTGAAAAGGAAGGGCTATTTTTTCTGATGAGTCTGTGCTGAGTAAATGAAGCAAACCTACAGACCTGCATAAGGGATGCAAACAAGGGTACTTAATCTTTTCTTTTCATACCAACACACTTGCATTCTTGGACAATGGCGGCTCAGTACAACAGTGATTATTCCCCATCCCTCACTATCTGAGAATCCCAGGTATTAAATTACATTATGGGACATGGATATTTTCTGCACATTGATGGAGATTATCTTCGTTTAAATTTATATAATTTTTATAATGTACTTGCAGAAAATAAAACTATTAAAACTTGTTATCTTTTAGTTAATTTATTTTTTTAAGTTTATTTTGAGATACAGAGAACACAAGCAGGGGAGGAACAGAGAGAGGAGAGAGAAAATCCCAAGCAGGCTCCTCTTTCTCAGTGCAGAGCCCCTATGTGGGGCTTGAGCTCCTGAACTGTGAGATCATGACCTGAGCTGGAATCAGGAGTTGAACGTTTAACTTACTGAGCCACCCAGGTACCCCTATAACTTGTTATCTTTTAAAAACAAATAATTATGGAATTGTTCATAGACTTTGTCATGGGATTTAGTTTTTAAAAACTATCTTGGGGTGCCTGGGTAGCTCAGTCGGTTGAGTATCTGACTCTTGATTTCACCTCAGGTCATGATCCCAGGGTCCTGGGATTGAGCCCTGTGTTGGGCTGCATGCTGAGTGTAGAGTCTGTTTAAGATTCTGTCTCTCTCTCTCCCTTGCCCTCTCCCTCCCACTCCCTTTCTCCTTTCCTTTCCCTCTTTGTCCCTCTTACCTGCTTGTGTGCTTGCTGTCTTCTAAAAATAATCATCTTGCATTCATACATTTTTTTTCTTTCTGATGTTTTTAAAATTTTCTAGTGCTAAAAACAGTCGAAAATCTTGGTGTGAGCCATGTGAAAGGAACCGAGCAATACCAGAGTAAGTTGGAGGCTGAGATAAGAAGGCTCAAGTTTTCTTTCAGAGTAAGTAAAAGTGGGAAAAAAATGTTCTTCAGTTTGTGTGTATTTATATACTGAGACTTGGTTTTGGAAAAGATCTTGTATTAGGCACAGGACTTTTAAAAACACTAAAATAGCATGGGCTGAAGGTATATCTGTAGTCCACTAGGAATGATTGACATATATAGTCAGATGATTAAAATACAACAGGGTTTCTCAACCTCGGGATGACTGACATTTGGGGCCTTGGTGCAGGGACTGTCTTGTGCATTGTAGGATGCTCAGTAGTATCTCTGGCTTCTACCTGGTAGATATCTCCAGACATTGCCAAATAGACCCTGTGTGCCACAGGATGAGGGGTGCTGTTATTACATGTGTGTTCCAGGAACTCCAAGAGCACATGTGATTACTCAGCCCAGATTGGGAAGGTTTGGGAAGGTGTTAAAGTTTCAGGTAGTGCTGGAACTGAATTTTTTTTTTTTTAATGTTTTATTTATTTTTGAGAGAGAGAGAGAGAGAGAGAGAGAGACAGACAGACAGTGTGAGCAGGGATGCTTAACCTGCTGAGCCACTCAGAGTCCCCATGGAACTGAATCTTGATAGATGTGGTCAGGTTTTTGTTTTGAGAAGATAGGAGATTGAGAGGGCCATGTCTGGTAAGAGGAAAACTAAGTAGCTTGGACATAATGAGAGTGATTTGAATTGGAGAAAAGGATGAGAGTGATTTGAATTGGAGAAGAGGACTGGTATAAGGATATTATGAAGGTATAATCCAAAGATTATAGTGACTGATTACAGGGAGAAGGGACAAGAGAGTTATTGAATGACACCTCAGGTTTCTGATTAGGACAACTCTGGATGGTGATAGTATTTTGAAAGGTGACATGGAGGAGAAGCAAGTCTTAGAAGAAAGATCTTGAGTTCTAGACATGAATTTGAGGGCTCATGGAGATGTGTAGTAGATAATTAGATATACATACAGCTTGGACTTAGGAGACTTCTGGAGTTGGGAGTGTGGATTTAAGAGGAGGGTTGGAGTCATCAGGAGGAGGGAATATTTGAGTGAGAAGATGATGGAGGACAGGATGTGAGGAATACCAGTATTTAAGGTGAAGTAGAATTGGGGGAGTCTGGGGAAGAGATTGAGAAGGAGCTGCTTGAGAGGTAGGAGATCAACAGGGATCATAGTGGCCTGGTAGCCAAGGAAGTTTGGAGTTTCCATAATGATGATCATGCTGTAAATACTGATATCATAGGAATAATAACAGCAAGCATTCGAATCATGCGTAGCATATCCCAGTTTATCCTAAGCATGTTACATCTATTAACTATGTAATACAGTTGACAGTCTTATGAAGTAAGAACAATTATCATCCCTATTTTATAGATAAAGGAACGGAGTTATTGATAGGCCGAGTAACTGGCCCACGCTTATGAGATGGTAAATGGTGGAGCCAAGATTAGAACTGGACATTTTGTCTCCATGGTGATACTCTTAACCACTTAATTTCAGAAGCTTAGGCTCATGTCAGATGAGTTGTACAGAATGCATTGGATTTATCAATTGAATGGGGCCTTGTAGATAGAAGGAGAAGCTAAAATGAGGATGGTGTTTGGAGGACAGAGGTGCGTATTGAATATGTATCTTTTAAGATGAAAAGCTGCTTTTAGCTGAAAAGACAGAGGAGAAATAGGTCTGAAATAGAAGAATTTGTAGGGAAAAGAGAAAACACAGAAGAGGAGATTCTTGCACAAGCTTATAAGCTGAGTGAAGACATCTAGAAGAGAAAGAAGAGATGGGGAGTTTGAAGATACTTTGAGAGAGCATTTGATAAATCATGATCCTTAGGAGTCAAGAGCAAATGGATTGCATGACTTAGGTTTAGGGATGAGCTTATGCAGGAGGTGGGGGAGATTCTTTGTCCATAGAGATGGAAAGGAAGGTAATACAGTGGATGCACAAGCTTGGAGCTGAAGAAATTGGCCTGGTGGCCTTTGTTTTCGTAAAGTAAGTGATGTTATCTGTTGAAAGAGAAGATGGTGTGGTAGGGAGCTTGGGTCAACTAGTGAAGACTGAAACAGTTTTTCTAAGAGTGAAGAAAGAGATGATTATGTGTCAAACCCCTGTTTTATTGCCTAATAAGTTTTGTGACTTTGGAAAAATTATAGACCATCCCCAGGCCTCAGTTTCCTTATCTTAAAAATTTTTTTATTAATGTTAATGTATTTTTGAGAAAGAGACAGAGTGTGAGCACGGGAGAGTCAGAGAGAGAGGGAGACAGAATCTGAAGCAGGCTGCAGGCTCTGAGCTATCAGCATAGAGCCTGATTATTTGGGGCTCTAACTCACAAACCGTGAGCTCATGATCTGAGCTGAAGTTGGACACTTAACCGACTGAGCCACCCAGGCATATTTAAGATAGGGATATAGTAGTGCTTACCTCATAAGAGTTTTTTTTTTTTTTTTTTTAAAGGATTAAATGGGTTAATGGATTAAAAATGCTTATGGCAGTGCCGTGAGTGTATGTCATAAGTGCTCAAGACCTATTTGCTCTTACTGTGTTGGACTTGAATAAGGATTTATTGGTGCTTGTAAAAGTCCAGTTCAGGTTAGAGGTTGTGAATTTTAATATTCCAAATTGTCAGTAATTGTGTATTTTATCCCCCTAGAGATTCTTAGTGTTTTGGGAATGGAACTATAGAGTTTAGCGGTAGATTTATTTAGAATCTAGATTTTGCCAAATGGTTGAATGAAGGTGTATGCCAGAGGTGGTTGAAGAGGGGAGAACCTTGGATATAGATTGGGTAAGAAAGAAAGTTAAGACGGGAGTTGATAGGAAGAGAGAGTCTAAACCCAGGAGGTTTTGTTTGAGATCAGTTCAGATCTCTGTGTCAGTTGTTTGCTAACGTAAGTAAAATGATAATTATCTTTGAAAGCATATTATGAAATTAGTTTTTCAAACTTTTAACATTGGCTTATATAGACTCTATTTTTCTTTATACCTCTTACCATTCTAATGCCTTTATTTTATTCATGTGTCATTATTTTTAAGGAAAACGTAGAAAATGAATATGAACGCCGAAGAAGAGATCATATTTCTCACTTTATTTTACGCCTTGCTTATTGCCAGTCGTGAGTATACATTTAGACTCTCATAGTCAAATCTGCTATCTTGGATTACAGATTGGTACATGGGAAGCTGACCTGTATTGTACTGCACATAGAAAAACTCAGAATAACATCAGAAACTGGTAATTTATGAGTTGAACGCTGTTGTTGCAAATTGGTTGAAGCTAGTTGTTTACTACAAAATATTGAAAAAAAATTCTGTTGTAAAAGTTGTCTGTTGAAACACTTTTTAGTTTCATGGGAGAGGCTCTTCATTTGGGATTTGAAGTTGTGGGTGTAGGGAGGATTTCAGCAAGAAGGACTTCTTGGTCCTTTTTTTCCCAGAAAAAATGTGGCACTATGTATAAGAAATAAAGACTCAAACATATACTTGAATTTGGTACGGGTGTAAGATATTTTCCCTTTTCTAGCTGGTTTCTTATAAGTCTATAGTGCCACCCAGAGGGAGAAGGAGTTAGTTGCCTTTTTTAAAAAAAACTGTATTTATTTTTTCTGTACTAATTTTGGCTAAATAACATACTTATTGTAAGTTTCTTTTCTGTTTGTTTCTATAAGGGACTTACCAAATGAGAATCTTGAATTGTTTACTATCCCACTTCTCCCTGGACAGGTGGTCCTATCCAGGACCACCTTTGTTTTTTTTTTTTTGTTTTTTTTTTAATGTTTTATTTATTTCTAGGAGAGAGAGAGAGAGACAGAGACAGCGTGAGCAGGGGAGGGTCAGAGAGAGACGGAGTGACAGACTCCGAAATGGGCTCCAGGCTCTGAGCCGGAAGTCAGCACAGAGCCCGACGCGGGGCTCGAACCCACGAACCGCGAGATCATGACCTAAGCGAAAGTCGGACGCTTAACCGACTAAGCCACCCAGGTGCCCCATCCAGGACCACCTTTGGTCCTGGATGTTTTCTTTTGTAAAACTGCATGTGCAGTTTATGTAATTTATGCAGTGAACGAATTGCTGACAATCTGTGAAAGTCCCTTTTGAAAAAAACCTAAATCATATTTTACATAATAGTAGTATAATTATTTTGTGATAATAATATCCATTATATATTTCGTGAATTTATATTTGTAGGTTGTCAATTTCAAAAATCGAGATATACTTGTGCTTATTAAATTTTGTGAAATTATTAACTGTAAAGCTCTAAGCAAAGTTTACTTTCAGAGTTTATCTGGTCATAATCTATTCAGAGATAAAGTGACCTTAAAAAATTTGGTGTTGAGGGGCGCCTGGGTGGCTTAGTCGGTTAAGCGTCCGACTTTCGCTTAGGTCATGATCTCTCGGTTCGTGGGTTCGAGCCCCGCGTCGGGCTCTGTGCTGACTGCCAGCTCAGAGCCTGGAGCCTGTTTCAGTCTGTGACTCCCTCTCTCTCTGACCCTCCCCTGCTCACGCTGTCTCTCTCTCTCTCTCTCTCTCTCCTAGAAATAAATAAAACATTAAAAAAAAAAAAAATTTGGTGTTGATTTGGCACTGATGAAACCACCTGAGACTGAAGGAATATCCCCATTTTCTTTTTTTTAATATTTATTTATTTTTGAGACAGAGCATGAGTGGCAGAAGGGCAGGGAGAGAAGGAGACACAGAATCTGAAACAGGCCTCAGGCTCTGAGCTATCAGCACAGAGCCTGATGTGGGGCTTGAACCCACCAACTGAGATCATGACCTGAGCCAAAGTCAGACGCTTAACTGCTTAACCAGTGAGCCACCCAGGCGCCCGTAAGAATACCCCATTTTCTGATGTAAATGACCGTTTTGCAGTTAAATGCGATGAACTATTTTCTTTTATGTTGTCGGATAATCAGCTAGGCTCAAGGTATTCTGTATTTAATTCTATTCATAATACCTCTCCCGATGTTCATCATATCCCTGAAGATTGTGGTGTGTATGTAATAAAGGACTTGTGTGCTTTTAAACTTCTATTGTTGGCATCTTGCTCATATTTGGATTTTATTTTATAAAATTTTCTTGGATTTAACAATCTGTGGACTTTTAAAATAATCATTGGGCTTTTCATTTATGGTTATCATTTCCCTGTCTCCATTCAGTGAGGATCTTAGACGCTGGTTCATTCAACAAGAAATGGATCTCCTTCGATTTCGATTCAGCATTTTACCCAAGGACAAGATTCAAAGTTTCTTAAAGGATAGCCATTTGCAGTTTGAGGCTGTAAGTATAGTTTTGTAGCCATTTTCTGTTGTTTCAACATTCATCCCTTCCCATTCACCTTAAGTGCTAGTATTAATGTGTGGTGTTCTTTCTCTTTACATTTTCTTAAGTACTTGCCTGAAAGAGTAGGTATGGACTTTGCACAGCAGTGAAACTTGGCCTTTCTATGACTAGAAGAAAAGGGGCTCCTTAGTACTAAAGTTTCACATTTAGTTGCTTTATTAAATATATGACTTGTGAAAGCACAAAAAGATTTAATTTTAAGTGTTCGTCTTTAACTAAAATCTTCGAGGCCAAAAACTTGAAGCTATTAATATATTACAGAGAATAGAGAAGTGGTAGTATTTACTTCTAATGATAACGTTTAATTTAGACTTCACTTGAAAAGTCAGTTGTCTGTAAAATCTCTGAATAGTTAAATTATTCTGCAGACAAAATGATTGACATACTGTAACCGTATAAGAAAGAAATGCCTGGGATATGTTTAGCAGGTATAAATATTATAGGTGGAAATAGGATTTATGTCTTTTAGGTGGATCTCGATTGTAGTGGGAAGGCAGAAAAATTCTGTTGTGGAAGACAGACTCAGATGGTAGTAGCATTGGGTGAATCTTGAGTTTGGTGTTAGAGTGAGTAACTTAAGGCCTAATAAAGTAGAAGTTGGAGTGAAAGACATGGTCTGAGAAGTGGAAAATGCACCCACTGTGTACAGGAACAGTGTACAGGTTATTGAGTTGGTGGAAAGAGATGTCATGAAGGGAAGTAAACAAACATTTGATAAGCATTTAGTGTCTAGCATGTCCTAGGGAGGCACTTTCAAATTCCTCTCCCTTCTCATAAGAGGCCAGTGAGATTTCTAAATAACGTCTATGTGGGCACAGAAAAGTGTCAAGCTCAGATCATCTGACCCAAGCCCCATGCATTTTTCCCCTTGTTTTAATTTCGATCCTTAGTGAAGTCCATTATTGCCAATTGAGTTGCAGCTACTTTATCCCTTCATAATAAAAATAGTTTATATTTTCCTGTGGAAATGAATAGAGGAGTGTCTTTGAGAAGATCTATTTTTTATTCTACAGGGTCTCCATGTATTGTCGAGTGTAACTTTTTAAAGCAAAAGCCATATTTCTTTTTAAAAAAACTTTAAAATTTGAGATGTTTGTGTAGCACTGGCAGTTAAGCATCCAACTTTTGGTTTTGGGTCAGGTCATGATTTCACAGTTCATGAGATTGAGCCCTGCCTTGGGCTCTGTGCTGACCGTGGGAGCCTCTTTGGGGTACTCACTGTCCCCTTCTCTCTGCCCCTTCTCCAAATGTTCTCTCTCTCGCTCTCAAAATAAATAAACATTAAAAAAAACAACTTTAAAATTTAAGTGTAACACACACAGAAAAGTGTACAAATTGTAATTCTGCAGCTCTATGAAGCATCACAAAGTGAACATTACCAAAATAAGTAGAATGTTGCTGTCATCTGTGCACCTTATGCGTTCTACCATTCACTGCCTCCTGTCTTCCACCAAAAATTAGCCACTGGCTGACTCTTAATATCATAAGTAATTCTGTGTGTTTTTTGGACTTTATGTAAGTGGTATCATACAGTATGTCTTTCCTCGCCAGCTTTATTGAGACCTAATTGACATATAATGTGTAAGTTGAAGGTGTTGGATGTGATGATTTGATACATGTATGCATTGTGAAATGTTTTACCACAATAAGGTTAGTTAACACATTCTTCACTTCACATAATTACCATTTTGTCGTGGTTTTGGTGAGAACATGTAAAATTTACCCTCATGGCAACTTTTCAGTTACATAAATACAGTATTGTTAACTATATCCACTATGATATTCTACTCGAAGTTTGTACTTTTTTTTTTTTTTTTGATAGAGTTAGAGAATAAGGTGGGGAAGGGGCAGAGAGAGAGAGGGGGGGAGAGAGCAAGAGAGAGAGAGAGAGACAGAGAGAGACAGAGACAGACATACAGACAGGATCCCAAGCAAACTCCACACTGTCAGCACAGAGCCTGACATGGAGCTTGAATTCACAGTGAGATCATGACCTGAGCCAAAACTAAGAGTCAGGTGCTTAACTGACTGAGTAATCCAGGTACCCCATGGAAGTTTGTGTCCTTTGATCAACATCTCATTTCTTCCCTTCCAGTGCCCCCTGATAGTCACCATTATTTTCTTCTATGCATTTGGCTTTTTTAGATTTCATATGTGAGATCACAGGTATAATGTAATAGCTTTATTGAGATAGCATTTACATACCTTGAAAGTCACCCTTTTAAAATATACAATTTATTGGGGCACCTGGGTGGCTCAGTTGGTTGAGCGTCCGATTTCGGCTCAGGTCATGATCTCACGGTTCGTGGGTTCGAGCCCCGTGTCGGGCTCTGTGCTGACAGCTAGTCTGCTTCAGATTCTGTATCTCCCTCTCTCTCTGACCCTCCCCTGCTCATGCTGTCTGTCTGTCTGTCTCTCTCTCAGAAATAAATAAAAAACATTAAAAAAGGTACAATTTATTGGTTTTTAGTATAATCACAGAGTTGTATAGCAATCACCACCGTCTAATTTTAGAACATTTCATTATCTTACCCATTAGCAGTCAGTTTCCATTTCTTCCTCTCATCCCTTGGAAACTACTAATCTACTTTCTGTCTCTGAATTTGTCTGTTCTGGACATTTCATATAAATGGAGTCATGTAACTTATGGTCTATTGTTGCTGGTTTGTTTCACTTAGCATAATTTTTTTTTAAATTGTAATTAGCATAGAGTGTTGTGTTTCAGGTGTACAATATAATGATTATAGAATTCTCAGTGCTCTTGCAGTAAGTGTGTTCTTAATCCCCCATGTCTGTTTCATCCATCATGCCGTCTGGCAGCCACCAGTTTGTTCTCTGTATATGAATCTGTTTTTTGGTTTATTTCTTTTTTCTTTGTTTCTTAAATTCCACGTATGAATGAAATCATACGGTATTTTTCTTTCTCTGATTGATTCATTTAATTTAGTGTTATATTCTCTAAGTTCACCCTGTTGTTGCAAAGGGCAAGGCTGCATTTTTTTTAATGACTGAATAATCCTTGTATAATATACCACATCTTTTTATCCATTCATCTACGGGTGAACACTTGGGTTGCTTTTATATCTTGGCTTTTGTGAGTAATGGTTTGTTTAGCACAATATTTTAAAGTTTTATCCATGTTGTAGCATATATCAGTATTTCAATGTTTTTTTATTGTCAAATAATACTTCTCTGTTCAGCAGTTGATGGACTTTGGGTTTCTGCATTTCGGCTAATAGAAATAATACTGTAGTGAATATTTGTGCACAAGTTTTTGTGAATGTCTATTTAAGGTGTGTATGATATCTGGGAGTGGAATTACTTGGTTCTAGGGTAATTAATTCTGTGCTTAAACTTTTGAGGAACTGACAAACTTTTTCAAGGTGGCTGCACCATTTTACATCTTAGTGGTATATGATGGTTTCACTTTCTCCACATTCTTATCCACAGTTGTTACTTGTTTTTGAATGTAGCCATCCTAATGGATATGAAATGATAACATCACTGTGGTTTTGATTTGCATTTCTCTAATGACCAGTGATGCTGTGCATCTTTTCATGTGCTTATTGGTTATTTGTATATCCTTGGGGGAATGTCTTTTCAAGTCCTTTGTACATTTTTTTAATTGAGTCCTCTTTTTATTGTTGAGTGTTAATTCTTTACATATTCTGGATACTAGTCCATTGTAAGATCTATGATTTAGAAATATTTTCTCCAGTTTTTAGGATTATCATTTCACTTTGATGGTTATCTTTTGCAACACAAAAGATTTTATATGAAGTCTCGTCTGTTTTTCTTCTGTACTTTTGGTGTCAGATCTAAGAAGGCTTTGAAGGAAGGTCATGAAGATTTACTCCTATGGCTTTCTCTACGGGTTTTATAATCTCAGTTCTTATATTTGGGTCTATAGTTCATTTCGGTTAATTTTTGTATATTATATGAAGTAGGAGTACAACTTCATTTTTTTGCATGTGGATATCCAGTTATCTGGCATCATTTGTTGAAACAGCTATTCTTTCCTCATCAAATTGTTACTCTTGACTATAAGTTGGTTTATCTGGACTCTTCATTTTTGTTTCTTGGAGCTATAGACTTATTATGGCAGTACTATTAGGTCTTGAATATTGACTACTGTAGCTTTGTAGTAAGATTTGAAATTGAGAAGTAGGTGTCCTCTTTATTTCTCTTTTTTCAAGATTATTTTAGTTCCTTGCATTTTCTTAAGAATTTTAGGATTCACTTACCACTTTCTACAAATATGTCAGCTGGGATTCAGACTGGGATTGCAGAGAATATGTAGATCAATTTAGGGAGTACTGCCATTTTAGTATTAAGTCTTATTCATGAATGTGGGATGTTTTTTGTTTTTAAATTATTTAAAAAATTTGTATTATAGAGAGAGTGCAAGTGAGAGAGAGGCAGAAGATGAGAGAGGGAGAATCCCAAGCAGACTCCATGCTCAGCACAGAGCCCAATGTGGGGCTCCATCCTTGGTCCCTGAGATCATGACCTGAGCTGAAATCAAGTTGGACACTCAACCAACTGAGCCACCCAGGTGCCCGCCGTGTCCTTTATTTCTTAAGATTTTCTTTAATTTTTCCCAAGAAGATTGAGTACTATTTTTTTTTAAATTTATACCTATTTTATTCTTTAATGTCATTCTAAGTGGAGTTGTTTTCTTTATTTCATTTTTGGAATGTTTATTGCTAGTGTATAGAAGTCCAGTTAATTTTTGCATGTTGATCTTGTATCCTGCAACCTAATGGGACTCTGTTAGTACTAATAGGTTTTAGTGGATTCCTTAGGAGATTATGTCTCACAAATAGAGATAATCTTACTCCTTACTTTCCAATCTGGAGGTTTTTTTATTTCTCTGTTTTTGATTAATTTCTCTGGCTAGAATCTCCAATATAATGTTGAATGGAAGTGGCAGTGGTGGACATGCTTTCTTGTTCCTCATTTTAGAGGGAAAGCATTCAGTCTTTTACCATGACCTATGATATTAGATATGTCATTTTTGTAGATGGCCTTTATCAGATTGAGAAAATTTTCTTCTAGTTGTAATTGAGCATTCTCATCATGAAAGGTTGTTGGATTTTGTCATGGCTTTTTCTGTGCCCATTGAGATTATCATATGTTTTTGTCCTTTATTAATATCATGTGTTCCATTAATTGGTTTTTGGATGTTAAACCAACCTTGCTGGGATATTCCTGGGGTAAATCCCCCTTGGTTTTCCTGTATGTTGCTGGATTTGATTTGCTAGTATTTTGTTGAGGGTTTTTGGTTTATTGATAAAGGATGTGGGTCTGTAGTTTTCTTGTGATGGCATTGTCTGGTTTTGGTGTCAGGGTAATATTGGTCTCCTAGACTGAGTTTGTAAAGGTATTTCCTGCTCTTCTGGTTTTTTTGGATGAGGTTGTGAAGGATTGGTGTTAATTTTTCTTTAAACATTTGGTAGAGTTTAACCAGTATATCTTTCTGGGCTTAGGCTTCTCTTGTTGGGTGCTTTAAAATTACCAATTCACTCTTATTATACATCTATTCAAATTTTCTATTTGTTCTTGAGTCAGTTTTGGTAATTCATGTCTTCCAGGAATTTGTCCATTCGTCTACGTTATCTAATTGATGTATACACTTGTTCATAGTACTTCCTCACAATCCTTTTTTGAAAAAATAGAGATATAATTAACATCTAATGTTATATTAGTTTCAGGAATTCTTTTTATTTCTATATGATTGGTACTGATATCCTCTCATTTTTTCATTGCTGATTTTACTAATTTAAGTCATTTTTTTTGTCATCATTGAATTAGAGGTTTGTTGATTTTGTTGATCTTTTCAAATAACTATCTTTTGGTTTTGTTAATTTTTCTCTACTGTTTTCTATTATTGTGTCTTTAATTTTTGTTACTATTATCACTTAGTAATCTTCCTTCCTTCTGTTTGCTTTGGGTTTAGTTGCTCTTCTAGTTTCTTAAGGTCAAAGTTTAGGTTACTGAGTTGAGGGTTTCTTTTTTTCTCCCCATCTTTAATGTAGGCATTTATAGCTAAAGTTCCTCTGAACACTGCCTTAGATGCATTCCGTGAGTTTTGGCTATTTCATGTTTTGTTTTCATTCATTTGAAAATATTTGCTTGTTTCTTCTTTGACTTACTGGTTATTTTGAATGTGTTAATTATGTATTTTTGAATTTTGTAAACTTGATTTTTAACTTAATTTCATTTTAGTCTGTGAATATATTGTGTGTGACCTCAATCTTTTTCTAATTATTGTCTTTTTAAAATTTTGTTGTGGAGGTAACGGAAGTAAATACGTTGTGTTTAGCCAGAGGCCTCAATGACCTCAATAATTATAGTTTTAAATTTGGTGAACAAAGGTGAAGTTTTTGAATGTTTTATTAATAGTGGTTAATAGTCCAGACTCTGGTGTTGTATTTGTTTGAGATTCCTTTCTGGCACACATCGGTATTGGGAAAACACCTCCCGGGGTCTCTTCTAATCCTGCATATCTTTCTTGGTGTGCCATGAAAACATGGTCATGATCACTCTTTACCAGGACATTTCTCACAGCTGTGATTTTAGTAAGCAGCCTTGAGTGATGAAGAAATATCTTTCTGGTATATAGAGGAGGCTTGCTTCCGGCCTGGTACAAAAGTGATTGTTTCTCAGTGTTCCCTGTTGTAGTGCAAACCTACTCTAGTTGACTGTTCATCTGGACTATGTCGTGTTGCCCCCAAGGAATTTAGGGGTAAGGAGAGTGACACAACATGTTGGCTCTCTTGCTGTTGCTTGTGCTATGAGTAATAAAGTTCCTTGTCTCTAATGCAGGAGTCTATGTCTACCCATTTAACAGTAGTAGGCTAACTTTTGACTTATAGGTAGCATAAAATTCAGTCCCTGACTTGACAATCAGGTATGTGATTTCAAGTAAATTTTCTAATCTGTATTTGTTTCTTCATTAAAAAAAATTTTTTCTTAATGTTTATTTTTGGGAGAGAGACAGAGTGTAGGGGTGAGGAGGGGCAGAGAGAGAGGGAGACACAGAATCTGAAGCAGTTTCCAGACTCTGAACTGTCAGCACAGAGCGAGACACAGGCTTGAACTCATGAACCACAAGATCATAACCTGAGCTGAAGTTGGACGCTTAACTGACTGAGCCACACAGGCTCCCTGAGTTTCCTCATTTTTAAAATGAAGACAATCCGGGGTGCCTGGGTAGCTCAGTCATTTGTGTGTTTGATTTCAGTTCAGGTAATGATCCCAGGGTTCTGGGATTGAGCGCTTCATCAGGCTCCATGCTGCATGTGGAGCCTACTTAAGATTCTCTTTCCCTCTACCTTCTCCCCTACTTTCTCAAAAATAAAAAATAAATAAAATTAAAATGAAGATAATTCTAATCTTCACAGATATATGAGTTTTAAATGAATTAGAATATGTAGCGTTCTTAGTACCGTGGCTGGCATATAATGTTAACTAGTGATATGAAGGCAGATACGAAGCAACAAATGCTTACATTTTTTACAACAGCCAAATTCTAGAAGCAGTCGGCTGTCCATTAGTTGATGAATGGATAAAGAAGATGTGTATATTTACAATGGAATGTTATTCAGCCATAAAAAATGAAATCTTGCTATTTGCAATGACATGAATAGAACTAGAGTGTAATGCTAACTGAAATGTCAAAAGGACAAATACTGTATGATTTCACTTATTTGTGAAATTTAAGAAACAAAACAAGTGAGCACAGGGAAAAAAGACAAGTCAATAAACTTAGCTATAGAGAACAAACTGATGGGAGTTTGGGAGAGAACAAACAGAAGGGAGGTGGGTTGGGGGATAGATTGAAAAAGGTGATGGGGATTAAGGAGTGCACTTGTGGTTATGAGCATTGGGTGATGTTTAGAACTGTTAAATCACTATATCGTACTTCTGAAACTAACGTAACACTGTATGTTAACTAACGAATTAAAAACAACACCCAAAAAAATCTATTTTGGGTTTTGCTATAGGAAACTGGAATTTAATGGCAAATATAGGCATACTTTTTTAGATTTTTAAAAATTTTTTAAATTTTTTAATTTAAATTTTTAATTTTTTACAAATAGTTTATTGTCAACTTGGTTTCCATATAACACCCAGTGCTCATCCCAACAAGTGCCCTCCTCCATGCACACCTCCCCCCCCCCNTAGGCATATTTTTAACAAGTGTGTTGGCAGTCATGATTAGTTTTTAATATCTGGTTGCTTCCAGTGTGTTTGCTGTAATTCTGTTTCATTCTGCAGGTCATTTGAGGTGCATTATAATAAACATACATTAAAGTAAGATGTAGAAATAGGAATAAGAATGGGAAATTGAGAGGCACCTGGGTGGCTCAGTTGGTTAAGCGTCCAACTTCGGCTCAGGTCACGATCTCACGGTTCGTGGGTTCAAGCCCCGCATCAGGCTCTGTGCTGACAGCTAGCTCAGAGCCTGGAGCCTGTTTCAGATTCTGTATCTCCCTCTCTCTCTGACCCTCCCCTGCTCATGCTGTCTCTCTCTCAGAAATAAATAAAACATTAAAAAAATTAAAAAAAAAAAGAATGGGAAATTGATTGTAAGATAAATTAATGCCTACATTTGTATGTCAGGATCCTGTGCAATTTCTAAAAGGAATAGTAACTTTGGGCTTCATGTGACTTTTTTTTGTTAAGTTCAGTGATTCTCAGTTGGGGGATGGGGTGTAGGTAGTCCTCCTGGGGGTTTATCAGAATCTTGGTTGGAGGTGTGTAGAGTATGAAAAACATGTTTTTTGTTTCTGAAATAAACAGTGTGGAATGTAAAACTGGATCAAGTTTTTGTAGCTGGTGCCAATTCATGGAAAAAAGTGAGAAAGCATTGCAGGAGCTTGGCAGAAAAACCCTTCCTGTGATAGATTGTATCACTTTCCTGGCTGAGGCTTTTTTCTTCTGGTATTCTCATGGCAACTGGTATTGGTAATTGAGGCACTTGCACTCAGGTGCTTTTGATTAGCTCACCCCTAGCTTCCTGTGGCTTTCCCCATTTGCCCACTTTTACTGTTTCGTTAATAGAAACATGCACAGTTTTCTTCACTTTGATTGGAATATTTCGTTTGCACATGAAACTGTTGTGCTAAAACAGAAGTCTTTTTAGCACTGTTGTGCTAAAACAGTGATGCTTTTAGGCTCATGGTAAATCAAGAGTTAGGGAAAAGTTATTAGCGTTTATTGCATAAGCTGGTCTCTGATGTGTAATGGACTGTGCTGCTCAAGTTGAGGCAGAAGGAAACATTGGGGAGTGGAGAGCCGTGAGGCCATCTTGGTTTCCATGCTACGGAAGCTGGCCTCCTGGCACACACATCTTAGAGTCTAGTTGGACTCTATGTTTGTGTGTGTTTCTTTTTCCAGTTTCATTAAAGCTGCAATGACTTTTAAAAAAATATCTTATTTTTGAATTCTATTTATTCATTTTTTGAGAGAGAGAGGACACGAGTGAGTGGAAAGAGAGAAAGAGAGAGAGAGAGAGAGAATGACATGAGGAACAGGTGAGAGAGACAAGCCGGGCTCACCCAGAGTGGGGCTCATGCTTACCTGATGCTGGGCTTGAACTCATGAGCTATGAGATCATGACCTGAGCAGAAGTCCGATACTTAAGCTACTAAGCCACCCAGGTTCCCCTAAGGCTGCAGTGACCTTTATGTGGATTTGTTTCTATAAAATAAATTAATTGTTACGTTAGAAGGAGATGCAGTGTTATAACTACATTGCATTATGTTTGCATGATGGAGAAATATTTACAGAAAAAAGAATAATTAATTTTTTGCATAGTTTTTTTCTTAAAATATTTTTGTTCAGTTTGCCATAGCTGATGTAATTTCACTGGATAAAAATTTGGAGGAGGGGAGAGGGGCCTGGGTGGCTCAGTTGGTTAAGCGGCCACTTCGGCCTCAGGTCATGATCTCGCAGTTTGTGAGTTCGAGCCGGGCTCTGTGCTGACATCTCAGAACCTGGAGCCTGCTGCAGATTCTGTGTCTCCTCCTCTCTCTGCACCTCCCCTGCTCACACTCTGTCTCTCAGTCTCTCAAAAATAAAATAAAACATTAAAAAAAAATTGGAGGAGGGGAATGGGGCTAGTTATCAGATTGAGATTCTTGTGTTGTATTTCTCATTCTGACTGTATTTTGATAATTTGACTTTTGCAGTGTATGTTTGGGTTTCTAGTGCATAGTAGATTCTGATATAGAACACAAAATGTTAATGTGAAGTATTCTGAAAGGAAAAGCTTGGTATTTTTCATTCTTAGACTTACATGTAAATAATTTGGATTTTAAATTTGTAATTTCTAGGAAGGATTAGAAATGAGTAATTGTTGTCTTTGGGGGCTGTTTTGGATCTCATTGCTGAGTTGATTGACTTAACCTATGTCACATTAAAGGTGAATGGGTAAGGTCAAATTTGCTATGAATGATTTTTCAGTTGGTCAGTTAGGGAAAGGTTAGGTTTTGACACTTGTCAGCCTCGCAGACAAAGGTTCTCTGTGCTGTTGCAGTTCAGAGTCTGATAGCTGTTTATAATTTGCTTTGATGCTTTAAGAAACCTTCTTGGAACAGTCAGAAAGTATTTTTTTACCTGATTTGGAATACTAGTGGATTTAATGGCAGGATGCATTTCATCTGTATAGCCCAGAAAGGCAGGGACAGTGAAGATGAGTATCTTAAAAGATATAGAGTATTCTGTGTGTCACAGATGAGAAGTCCACTGCATATTAAATAGAGCTAGTGTTGTTCACTTGGCAGATATTTTCAGGAAGTGAGGGTGTTTGAGTGAAGGCAATTGTGGATGGTAACATTATTGCCTGGCTCACTGAAAACAAGTACATGTAAAACTTTGGATTACTTATTTTTACCCATTTTAAAATAATTTTCCTAATCCTGAATCTGATATTTAAAATTTGTTTCTTACCCTTATCGTTCGAAAACTTAATTTCTTCTATCTTAGAAATTATTTTCTGTCATTTTTGGCTGATAACTTCTTTTCAGTAAACATGAGTTAATGTTAAATTTGTCACTTGTTATTGGAAATGTCAGTTATGTGGATTTATTAGGAACTTTGGGATGCTTTTCTCTAGTTAACATTGGAATATTGATTTTACACTTATTTGATAGTTTTACTTGTTGAATTTTAAAATAATTTTTGGTGTTCACTTGTGTATTATTATTTTTTAGATATTTGTAAGTTGGCCTTGAGGTAGTCATGATGTTTTGTTCATTTTGGCCCTTATATTGTTTTCATTGTTAGTTGATCTAGTTTGGAGTGTTGTAGCTCCTTCAAACTGTGGTCAATTCATCATTGTGGTCAGCTCTTTCTGTTACATAAGAATAGGAGAATGCCCTTCATCTGATGTGTGTGTGTGTGTATGTGTATATATATATATATGACTCTGTAGCTACCCTCTGGGATGTGTTTACAAATTATCATAAGCCTATTAGTAAGTTGTGAACTAATTTTAATATGCCTGCAAAATGGAGAAACGTGTACCTTGAATCCTCTTTGTTGCAGACTAAATTTCAGGCAACAGGGAGTCTGATGTTATAGGCTGAGACAGGACACACAGATGTGAGAATGGAATACACTAGAGAACAAGTGTGTTTAATGAGCATGGAAGCTTTTCATAGGGCTTCTGACAAGCCACTGACTGTGACATGAGTGGAAAGGGGTGGTAAGACTCATACTACTAACTCTTGTTAGAAATTCCAGACTTAAAAGCAACTGAGGGGGAAAGGATTAATAATCAGATGAAAGGTCAAGTTTATTTTTATAATGGGGAAGTAAGTTGTTTTATGTTCCAAGAATTGGAGGTAGGCAAGTTCAAGTTGAACTGCTTAATGAATTCAAGCATGGTGCTGAGTGTTGAGTATATGAGTTAATTTTCAGAGAAATAGTAGTTCAAAAGATTTACCTCTATTTGTGTTTTATAAACATGAGGTAATCTTTAAGAGGAGTACAGTAACATGAGATACTTTTTGTTTCTCAGGGCTAAATATTAGGTGATATATATATGTACATATATATATATAATATGTGAAATGACTTATTTCTGTTGAACTGAATTTGAGGGATTATGCTGGATAGCAGATTTCAATTTGTTTTGTATTTTGTACATGGAAGTTTATGCTTCACACAGAGCCCTTTATGTGTTTCTCTTAAAATTGCATACCCTTAACTTCTTTCCAAATGATTTAATCGAAGGCATTACCAGGGCTTCCCCTCTATAAGCACACTCCACAGATACAGTACTTTTATCCTGACAGTGTTTTTTTTTTTTTTTTTTTGACATCGGATAATTATGGAAGCTAACCTTGTATTAGTTTATATGTATATTTTTGGCAACTCTAGTATTTGGAGAGTGAGGAAAAGGTTCATTGAATTTTTTAGTTAATTGAGGCCTCACCATTTATGTATTTAATTGTAAAAATACACCATAGCAGATTAGTGGCAATATTTTAGAAGTTCACAGAATTTGGATTTTCCTGATCAAGCTCCAAAATTAGATTTTGCTCATTCTAAGATAGTTTAAACCTAGAGATGCTATGACTAAATGTGAAACTTCAAGCTGAATTACCCTTGAAGGCTAAAATTAACATATGCAAAAGTTTTCAAATTACTTATGAAAGTCATTTTTTAAAAGTTTTTGTATAGCTTTTGAATACACACACAATTCCTTGTATTCTTATTGGTGATGACTTCATGCCTCTGAAAAAGTATGACTGTAACTTAGCCGGAATTTCTCACTTAATGTTACAATGTTTTATATATATGTATTACTATTCAGATCCCAAAAGAATGAAATTAATTTACTAAGTAACATCTTTAGTGTTCTAATATTATCTGTGGTTAAGCAATTTTTTTTTTTTAATTTTTAATGTTTTTATTTATTTCTAGGAGAGAGAGAGAGAGAGACAGTGTGAGCAGGGCAGGGTCAGAGAAAGTGGGAGTCACAGACTGAAACAGGCTCCAGGCTCTGAGCTGGCTGTCAGCACAGAGCCTGATGCGGGGCTCGAACCCACGAACCGTGAGATCATGACCTAAGCGAAAGTCGGACGCTTAACCGACTAAGCCATCCAGGCGCCCCAATTTTTTTTTTAAAGAGGGTACATTCCTGATTGTGAGGAGGGGCAGAGGGAGGGGAGAGAGAGAATATCAAGCAGGCTCCAGGGCTTGATCTCATGAACCATGAGATCATGACCTGAGCTGAAGTCAAGAGTTGGATGCTTGACTGAGCCATGTAGGTGCCCCAGTGGTTACACATTCACATTGTAAACTGTTCTGAAAGTGTTCTAAAATAAGAGGCTGAAGTTTTAAACATACACGTTATTTTTTCATTCTATAATCTTCCTAACTTTTTCTTGTCCCCGGGTCCTCCTTGCCTCCAACTTCTGCCAACTCCCTGAAAATGTAATCCTTTTTTAGTTGAAGTCGTGTTATGGACGACTAGCTCAGAGTGCATATTCTAGTGTTTGGGAAGAGAATAGGAATCAGGCTGATGCAGTTGCAGAAAAAAATCATTTTGTGTTCCCAGTCATATTGAGTGGCTAAATCTCAGTTACAAAGGCTGGAGAAAGTAGTTGCATAACTACAGTTAGCCTAGGCCCTATCACTAGATCTATCCTGCTACTCCCCACCCTTCTGAAGGCATAGAGATAAAGCAGTTAAAATTCTTACTCTGTACTTCCTTCTCTCTGTTTACTTCCTAACAGATTGCTGTTTGGTTGCCACTGATTGCTAATCTCCTTGGCTTTCAGATTCCTGGTGCCATATTCTTGCTATTGATAACTGCCAGCTGTCTGGCGTTTTTTTTCCTCTTCATATCTGGTCAGAGGGTTCTCCCAATTCCAAGGTCCCATGAAGCTTTTGGGCAAGAGAATCCTTCTGCTGACTATAGTGGAGTCTAATAGCCAAATATATTCTAGTTTCTTTTAGTTGATCCAGGGAGTTATATACCTCTGTATGAATGCTAGAAAATGCAGGGGGCTGTTTTGGAGCTTGTATGGGGTCCTTATTCCTCAAGGAAGAATTATTTGCTGGTGAATGAGTGAGCAGGAGACTTCTTAAGCTTTGGGTCTTTACAGTCATCTAAGGAGAGAGAAGAGAGAAGTTAGTCACTAAATAGCTAACATTTGTATTGTGTTTATTCAACTGCCAGGCACTAAACTAAATGCTTTATATGGATTGTATAATTTACTCCTTGGAGCAGCTCTGTGGGGAAAGCTTAGAGAGGTGAAAGTAGTCTCCCCAGAGTTAAATGATAGAACTGGAACTCAGAAGTCCAACTTCCAGATTTTTTAAAATGTGTAAATCACAAAGCATGTTATGAAATATATGAGCACATTTCTTCCCAGCTAGTTCTTAACTAGCACTGAAATCAGGTGGAATAGATGCTGACATTTAAGGTGACAGTGCCCATTAAAAGGGATATTAAAACACAGGTGTGAGATTAGAGATTTACATTAATGTAGGAAATTAAAACATTAACTGTAATTTTACTCAGATGTTTTATTTTAGCTGACAGTTCTTGGCAGAAATGGAAACAAAATATATTAAATATGCCATAAGTAGTTTTCCCAATATACTATGTGTGCTACCTCTAGGGAAAACATTATATATTTACACATCTCAGTTGTTGAAGGTCTCATTATCTAGCGCATAGCTTTTCTATACCCTACGTTGTGGTTCTTCTATGGTGCCTTTTTTTTTTTTTTGACTTTTCTTTGGTCATATTGTATGTTTTAGTTCATGTTCAACAATAGGCTTATGTAATATTCAAAGGTCGGTGGAGACCAAAATCCAAGAGATTTTATGCTTGAGATTAGAATAATTTAACAGGCCAGTAATAAAAGATTATGGGCTTGATTTGGTTTTGTTCTTGCCTTACAAGAAAGGACGGGGACCTTTTTAGAGGGAGGTCTGCTGGTTGTTATAGACCGGGCCTTCTAGGGGTTCTGGACTCCAGGAGTTACTCTCCTACTATACTAGATACTTTGGACATCTTTGTGGTATTTTTGGTGGTTTTAACAGTGACTGGTGGATGCTACAAGTGTTTCACGGGAAGGAGATGGGGATGCTGGAGTGTCTACAGTGCACTGGATAATTCTCTGTGATGAGTTTTCCCATGACCTTGATGTTTTTTTAATTTTAGAGAGAGAGTTAGCAGGGGAGAGGGGCAGAGGGAGAGAGAGAACCCAAGCCAACTATACACTCAGTTTGGAGCCCAACGTGGGGATTGATCTCAAAACTCCGGGATCATGATCCATGCTGAAATAGAGTCAGATGCTCAACTGACTGAACTACCCAGGTGCCCCCCACTTTTTGATTTTTAAGGTTCCTTTAAAAAACTTACGTGGAGGGGCACCTGTGTGGCTCGGTTGGTTAAGCCTCTGACTTTGACTAAGGTTTTGATTTTGCATTTCAGGGGTTCAAGCCCTACATCAGGCTCTCTGCTGACAGCTCAAAGCCTGGAGCCTACTTCAGAATACGTGTCTCCGTCTCTCTCTGCCCCTCCTCCACTCATTCTCTCTCTCTCTCTCTCAAAAATAAATAAACGTTAAAAGCATTTAAACAATAAAATTAAACAAATGATCTTATTAGCAGTGATTTTTTTTTTTTAATGTCTCAAATTAGAACTTTATGGTTTTTGAAGGTCTGGTCAGTTGTGATCGCAGAACCAATCTTTGTGGTTAATTACTTTATGGTCTTTTTATAGAAAGCTCTCACTTTTCTTGACTATTAGTACTTCTGTGATGCAAACTTTGGCATAGGACTTTTTTTTTTTTTTTTTAAACGTAATCTCTGCACATCGTGTGGGACTCTAACGCACTACCTGAGATCATAAGTCTCAGGTTTTCCTGAGCCAGCCAGGAGCCCTTGGTACAATACTTTGACCTTCACTTTTCTCCTCTGATTTTTAATTGTATAATTCATTCACCTTTTGGCACTTGGTGACAAACTCTTGGTTGAATATATAAGATTTTTCTTTGATTAGATTGAGAGTGGGGTAAATCAGTGATGATAGCATTAAAACTGAATCTAGTACTGGACAGGTTTCTTCTGATGAAAATGATACAAGGAACCCAGCTATATTTGGCTTCTGTTTCTTTTCTTTGTGACAGGATTATTATGCTCTAGACATGTCATTTGGGGGAGCCAAAGCACTGTACTTTAACTTCCAATGGTCCATTCAGTGCAGAAGGGAAAAGAGTAGTGAAATGAATTGAAGTTCATGCTTTGCAGGTGTTTATGTTTCTTCCTTCTGCTTTAACAGTAAATGGCTAGTGGGGTTTGTTAAATAGCAAATGAATAAGGCTAAATGTTGGGCATTTGTATTCCTAGAGGTTAACTTTCACTTTTGCATTTTAGGTGTCTTGTTGATATTTCAGGGGTTAAGAGAAATAAGTATTTTCAGCTGGATATGTGTCCTATCACTTCAGAGCTGTAGTTCCAAATTAGGCTGTTGACTCTTTGTCTGAGACCTACTATGAAATGCCAAAAAAAAAAACCCTGAGTTTGGAATGTAGGCTTGATTTTTCCAGTCAGTGAACTGACTAATATTTTCTGAGTGCCTGTAGATGCAAAACGCTGAATTATATTAAAAATATTGCCACTTGAGTAAGTCCTTAAAGAAATAATTTTGGTACTGTTTGGTTGATTAGTGTGTATCAGAGCTATTGTTTGTGCTCTCTAGATCAGGTTATTCAGGGATGCGGTAGGATCTGCATACAAATAGGTTGGAATGCGGATTTGAGAAGGATAGCTTCATGTTTGTTCTGTCTCAGTTTGGTTTGTTGTATATCCTTTCAAATGAAGTAGAATTCATTTTAGTTTTCCTTTTTATTTTTTTCTAAAGATTTATTCATTAAAAAATTTTTAATGTTTATTTTTGTGAGACGGGGAGAGAGAGACAGAGTGAAAGCGGGGGAAGGGCAGAGAGGGAGACAAAGAATCTGAATGGTTCTCCAGGCTCTAGGCTCTGAGCTGTCAACACAGAACCCAGTGGAGGGCTTGAACCCATGAACTGTGAGATCATGACCTGATCCGAAGTTGGACGCTCAACTAATTGAGCTACCCAGGAGCCCCTTAGTGTCCCTTTTTAATAAAAGCTTGATATGATTATTTTTCTTTTTATTTACTGCTCCCTTTGACGCAGAGGCACACACACACGTAAAAGAAGAGCTACTTTTCGGGTAGTATTTATAGCGGGATAAAGATAATTTATTTGAAGGTTTTAGTAGGTTGCTGTCTATAGTCATGATAAAAGTCTACTTTTGAATTTCACTGCCTCTTGTAAGAGGATTAATTGTAGAACAGAAGGTCTATTTCCAAGACCACGTCTTTTTCAGAAGCTGGGGTTAAATATATGTTAGAAATAGTATGTGCTTCTTCCATCATCTCTTAAGCTCTTGTTATTTATTACTTGATTTGTTTATCAAATTCTGGAAGCTGGTACTTTTGTTAGGGTGTTTTGGTCCTTTAAGAGAGGAGATACTTTGGGGCGCCTGGGTGGCTTAGTCGGTTAGGCATCCGACTTTCGCTTGGGTCATGATCTCGCGGTTTGTGGGTTCGGGCCCCGCGTCGGGCTCTGTGCTGACTGCCAGCTCAGAGCCTGGAGCCTGTTTCAGTCTGTGACTCCCTCTCTCTCTGACCCTCCCCTGCTCACGCTGTCTCTCTCTCTCCTAGAAATAAATAAAACATTTAAAAAAAAAAAAAGAGAGGAGATACTTCAAAAAAGAAAAAAGTCAGCATCAGTCTGTGTGTGATTGAATGTAGTGCCTGTGGATTAAAGTAATGGCTCATCTTAGTTTCTCATGATGAGCTTTGCTACTTTATATTGTTCTTTGGTCTCTTGTCTAACAAAGAAAATTGACAGGTTACTTACCTTTTTATGAGTGCATTTCTTTAAAACTGTATGATTGAATGCTTAGTGAAATTAGCCTTGGCTCCTGCGGTACTGAATGGCATAAGTGGAAAGAAGGTTGCTCTTTCCTTCCTTTCTTTTTCTTAAAAAATGCTGTTTGAATCTAGTTTGGATAAACTTGACCTGGGGTAGATGATGGAGAAAATTGAAATATTTTTCTTTTCTTCTGAATATTGCGTTAATTTGCCCCAAATAACATAATTAGCTTAAATGTTGTGAAGTGTTCGATTTTAGCAAACTAAGCTGAATTTAATTTGTATTTCTTTATTTTTACTGTATATCTGGTAAAATTTGATAATAAAGATTTAAAGGAATATCTAACTGATAAATTCACCCTGTTTCACCTTCTTAAACCTAAGAAACATAATTTGGCTAAATTATGCAAAATGCTAATTAAAGGGTTTAATTTGCTAATCATCTCAGTTTGATTAGAGGCAGATGCTGATTATCTGCACAAGTCTAAATGGACCTTTCAGAGATGACTTTCATTATTTAAAATCAACTTGTCAAACTAATTAAGACATAAATTTAAGGAATAACAAATACCAGTAGTTATCTATAGACTTTCAGTGTAATGTAAGGTGAGGTAATTCACAAATGCTTTACACCAAAGACTTGGTGTGTATGCAGTGTCATTATGAATTTCAGTATTCTCCAAGTTTAAGAGCTAATTTAGGCTTTTTTCCTGAGCTCATTAGATTGTCTAGTCATACCTTTGTTGGTCCTTTGGGTCCCTGATATTTTTTCTGGCTCTTTTTTCTTCCTTTTATGAAGGAAACAACAGTGTGAGGGAGCCAAGATACTCCTGTGCATGTACATTTAAACCATACATAGATATATAGGCAGGTGTATCTCAGATAGGTATACTAAATTCCTCAGAAGAAAGACAGAAAACTGTTTACAGTTCAGTCAAGTTTGTGTGGCTGATTTAGGGTTAGGAGTAGAGAAACCAAGGCAGAGACTACATTATTCCTAATCTGAGTCAGATACAAACAGCTCAGTAACAAAATGTTTGGGGTTTTTCATTGCAGACTTAGGGTGTTAGGATAGAAGATTTGAGGTATATACATATGGTCCTGCTTTGACCTGCACCAATGTTGAGGATAATAGATGAAGCAGCACGATGTCTAAGTGGGGATAATCTATATGTCATATGGCTTAGGGGTGGAGAGCACAGGTGCTGGTGCCAAACTACCTGGGGTTGAATACTGGAGCTGCCACTTCATGGTGGTTATATTTTTCTCCAATTTAGTTTTCTCATCTGAAAAACAGAAAATATAATACTGTCTCATAAGGTTAGGAGGCTTCAGTAAAGTTAATACAGGTAAAGTACTTAGAACAGCCTTTGGCAGATAGTAAGCACATAATAAATGTTAACTATTATTTATAATTTGTTACTTTCTAGCTTCTTTGTGAGATTTGCAAAAGATGGTGTACACAGACAACATTGAGTTCTTTCCCTAAACATCCCTTTGAGTCATTTAAAAATGATTGCTACAAATCTGTGTGTGATAACAAAAAATTATAAGAACTTCAGTTGTATAAGATGAGCTAACAGAATTTGGAATACTAGAGTTTTATCAGAATGAATGTTTTAGTCCAGTACTTTTACGTAGTGCAAGGGGTTTAGAGGTACATATAGATAGTTGCTAGACTGACAACTGGATGATTCCTGATCATGAGTACTTTTTGTATCTGGATTCAAAGGATAGAAGGGGAGGTGCTTTGGAAATTCAGTTATTTTCTAGCTCTTAGAAGATTGAAAGAAGTTACTGTGTAATAAGATGAAAAGAGCCTAGGGCGCCTGGGTGGCTCAGTCGGTTAAGCATCCGACTTCAGCTCAGGTCGTGATCTCACAGTTCATGGGTTCTAGCCCTGCGTCGGGCTCTGTGC
Source organism: Hyaena hyaena (assembly GCF_003009895.1). NCBI lineage: Eukaryota > Metazoa > Chordata > Mammalia > Carnivora > Hyaenidae > Hyaena > Hyaena hyaena. The sequence continues at coordinate 2,250,005 of NW_024080869.1, forward strand.
TGACAGCTGGCTCAGAGCCTGGAGCCTGCTTCGGATTCTGTGTCTCCCTCTCTCTGACCCTCCCCCACCCACACTGCCCCTCTCTCTCTCAGAAATAAATAAAACATTAAAAAAAAAAAAAGATGAAGAGAGCCTAAAGAGTAGTAGAATGCCATGGATTTTTAAAAAATATTTAGACTAGTAGAATATTTAGACCAGTAGAATTTGTTTCAAGTGACACTGTACTAGGTTTTGGGTGCAGACCTTAAGAAACTTGCAGCTTCCACTTCCTGTATCTGGCATGCTTTCTTTGGGAATCCTGAGATGTCATGTAGGAAGTCTAGCTAGACTTGCTCAGATATACTTGGTGGAGAGGTCTGTTCTGAAGCTTGGCATAAACTAGCAGCTGCCATAGTGGAGAGGCCATGTCTTGGCATTTCTCAACAGCCCCAGCAGAGCTTAGCCTTTTAGCCATCTCTGCCAAGGTGCCAGACGTGAGTGAAGCCATCTTGGACTCCAGTCTATTTACTCATCATTTCAAGACCCCAGCTGACCTCATTTGATGCCATATGGAACAGATGAATTGCTGACTGTATTGTTTCTGAATTTCTGACCGAGAAAATAAAACGGTTGTTGCTTTAAGCTGCTAAGTTTTAGGGGTCACTTATTATGCAGTAATATGTAAATAGAACCCATAGCTAAGCAAGAGTTTCTGACTTCTTAAATTTGAGCAGAAACCAAAACAGTGTACCCTAAATACCATCAACTCTACCATGATTTGGAAAGACTATGAAACATAATGAGAATTAAAGAACTCAGGACTATGGTTAATAGTATGGAGAATGAAATTTTGATAATTAGATAAGTAGAGAAGATAACTCTGAGGGAGCTCAGATTACTCAGAAGGGACAGAAATAGGAACGTTCTTGATAAATGCTTTCTACTTCTCAGAAGTTTGGTGAAGCAGCTTAAAATGCCTTTTTAATTTGAAGAAGAGAGGCTTGCTGCATATCTGAGATCTGCCCAGAGTCTGAAAATCCTTTGAGGTCTTCTTTATTTTCAGAGATAACCTTTTTATGTTTCAGGACCTGAGGAAGAGAGGTAATAAGGTATAAGGTAGTTGATGTTTTCAGTATTCTTATCCTCTCAGAGTTTGCCAAAATTTAGAGTAGACCAAATTAATGACTTCATTTCATAGCATAGATTGGGGATAGTCCTTTTTGTTTGCTCAGTTCAAAATCCACTAAGAGATGTTGACCTAAGCGATATGATTAGGGCCTTATGTAAGTGCAATAGGGGATTTAAAGTACTTAAAATTGTTTTTTTTAATTTTAGAGAGAAAGAAAGAGACTGTGAGCTGGGGAGAGGGGTTGAGGGTTAGAGGGAGGGAGGGAGAGAGAGAGAGAGAGAGAGAGAGAGAGAGAGACTCTCAAGCAGTCTTCATGCTTAGCATAGAGCCCGATGCAGGGCTTGATACCATGACTGCCAAGATCATGACCAGAGCTGAAATCAAGTCAGACATTTAACCAACTGAGCCACCCAGGTGCCCCTAAAGCACTTTCTTACGTAGAAATGTTATAAATAAGTGAGTAAAATCAATCATAAATTACTATAGATACCATACCATACAGGCTTCCTGATTTTTGTGTGCTATTTTGAAATGGTTGCAGATTTTTCTTTTTTTAAAAAAAATTAATGTCTTTATTTTATTATTTTTTAAAATATTTATTTATTTTGAGAGAGAGATAGTGAGAGGTACCCAGATTAACACACAGTTTATAAAAAATGTGCTTGCTGGGGCGCCTGGGTTGGTTAAGTATCTGACTTCTGCTCAGGTCATGATCTCATAGTTCATTGAGTTTAACCCCACATGAGGCTGTCTGATGTTAGCATAGAGCCTACTTTGGATCATCTATCTCCCTCTTACTGCTCCTCTCCTATTTTAATGTGTGTTCTCTCTCAAAAATAAATAAACGTTAAAAAATAAAATAAAAAGTGTGCTTGATTTATCTAAGCACTTTAAGTCCCGAGCTGCCAAAATTCTGCTCTGAAGAATATACTACATAGAAAATCTCGAGCTACTGGGGTCCTCCAGAAGACTTCATAGCTAATATTTAATGAATGCTTTATGTATATCTAGCATCATGTTTGGTGTTACAGAGGATTTGTATATTTTTAGTTTGAGAGAATAGAGACTTTTCATGAAATAAAACAGTGCAAAATAATAACATGCCGGAATGTTTGACACAGTCTTTGAGAGTTATGAAAAAGTAAGGAGGATATTGCTACAGACTGGATTCATCTAGGAAGGCATTATTGTGCTTGACAGTATTTGAACTGAATCTTAAAAGATAAGGGATAAAGGAGGTAGAGATATTCTGAAGAGTGGGATGTTATGCCAACTGCACCCTCAAATATTTGAATAATTTTCTGAGGAACTTAAATGTTGAATTGGGTCAACAATTCAATGGGAAACCTTTGTCAAAGCCATAAAACTGCTTTCTAATACTTTCAGTTGGAAGTGTATTTGAGCATCTCGTGGAATAAGTACCTCCTCTCCCTTTATCCCAGGCACAAAAAGTAGCTAGTGTTCTATCTGCTTGATTTTCAAATAATATGGTGAAAATGTAAATTTAATAATAAGACTTGATTTCCCATGGCCTCTAAGAGAAAATTTAACAAATCAATGTTTTTTCTGACCTTATTTTTCCCTGCTCTTACTTCGTTCTCCATTTGCTTGAATAAACATAGCTGCCCTATTGGTCCATATTGACTCTTAAGTTTCCTCTCCAGCAAAGTAAAGCCATATTTTTATAATCTGCTGTTAGCTGCTTAATTTGGAAAGCTTCAGTCCTTACCATATCTTTTATGAATCAGTTTGGCTTCCTCTCTTCCATTCATCTTGAAAATGTCCAAAGTGCTACATAGTTTAAAAGCTTAGAACCAAGTAAAGTTGAACGATTTTCTACTGGGCTACGTTGTAAAAAATGGGAAAGGAAAATTGCTTTGTTTTGTTATTTTTTTTGGAAGACATTTGCCAGTTGGAGCCTCAACAAAGATTGAGTTTGGGAGGCCTTTAATTGTACACCAAAAGGTTATTGCAGAAGATAACATAAGGGAGATGTCATAAAGAAGAAAATTTGAAGCTCAGTAATAGAAAGCTGTGTGAAGAAATAGGCATTCTGCCAATTAGCTGGGTGCTTGAAATAAATAGTTTGGAATTAAAGAAACAGATGCAAATTTCAAAGACTTGATTAACTTAGTTCATAGGGGAATGGGGGAGTGGGGAACAGACTTCAGCTTATAGTAGTTGTAAAGCATATTTACCATTCATTAGTTTTGCTCCAAATTTTTTAGTTTTTATGTTAAATAATATAAAATCAGAAGACTTGTTAATTTAATATTTTATGTTAAACCATTGAAATAAAATTCTGAGTATATTTAGGTGAAATGAATTAAGATCATAGGAGTTCAGTTTTGAACTGTTAACTGTCCTAGCAGTCAGTAAATATTTCCCAAACTGAGCATAGTGTGGTTATGAGTGAGTCGGAAGGCTTTCCAATAAAGCATCTAAATGGTGCCTGCCCCTTGGTCTCCTTATCTGTTGAATAACCATGACACAATTATATAAGTAACCAATTAATAAAAGAAAACATTTGTATGTATCAAGGAGATGTACAGGAGAACATTAAATGTTCATCTTTCCATAAGTGGCTGTCCATTAAAAAAATTTTTTTTTAAATATTTGTTTATTTTGGAGAGAGAGCGCATAAGGAGGGGAGGGACAGCGAGGGGAGGAGACACAGACTCCAGGCTCTGAGCTAGCTGTCAGCACAGAACGTGATGCAGGGCTTGAAGTTACGAACTGCAAGATCATGACCTGAGCCGAAGTCGGGCACTCAACTGACAGAGTCACCCAGGTGCCCCAGTGTCTGTCTGTTCTTATGTTGCGTTAGTGTGAGGTGAAGTAGAATTCTTTAAGGTTGTATTACTAAAGGATCAATTCTTTTATCTCTTAGGCATTGTCACCCAAACCAAAAAAAAAAAGAAAGGAGATTGCATTCTTTATGGAATGTGGAATTCTTTGCTGGATGTGGAATTTTAGGTTGGCAGGTACTTTTCTTTTTAAAAAAAATTTTTTTTAAGATTTTATTTTTAAGTAATCTCTACACCCAATGAGGGGCTCAAATTTACAACTCCAAAATCAAGTCTCATGCTCTACTGACTGAGCCAGTCAAGTCTCCCTGACATTTTTATATTTTCTATTTTTTAAAGATTTTTAAGGCAGGTACTTTCTTTTAACACATTTAAGATATATACTTCTCCTGTCTTCCATTTTTGCTATTGAGAAGTCAGCTGATAGTCTAACTGTAGCTCCTTTGAGAGTAAGATAGCCACTGTGCTGTCGTGGTGACCCACGCCAGGATCGCTGTGAGGACTGAAGCAGCAGAGACTATGATAGAGGCTGTGATTCCAGGATAGGCAATAGCAGGAGAGCATTTGGTCGTGGGTACTGTAGGGACAGTAACTACAGAGGAGGCAGGGACCGTTATGAAGACAGGTATGACAGATGAGATGATGGGTCATGGAGCTCCAGAGATATTTACTCTTGGGATATTTATAGGCATGATGATAGAGGGCCCAACCCTTCTCCCTCTCGCGTAAGACCCAACTGAATCTAAAGGCTTGCAGTATTCCTAAGGAAGAGGATTCCTCCCCTAGCACCTCCTGCCTGGTTCAATGAGCAGCCTCTGTCTTTGAGGGGCAAAGCTTGTTGACACAGCGGCTAGAGACAGAGAAGGAGAAGAGTGGCTACAGAAGCTATAGCAGAAACTGCAGCACCAGCTGGATGAGTCAAAACTAGAAAACCGGCCTCAGGAGAGACATGCAAGCTGGTGAGGTGAAGAAACTCAGGAACAACACAGTTCCCGACAGGAAGTGAGTCATCACAGACTGGGACCTCAGCCTCATTTGGAAGAAATGCATGAAGGAGAGTGAGAAGTTTCTAGAAAGTGAAACACTCAATAAGGAGGAAAAGTGTCACTCTCCAACTTCTAAGCCTCCCAGACCTAACAGCCTCGAAATATAATGCCAGCCCCTCCACCAAAGCAGAATGCTCAGGTGAAGTGAGCAGTGGGGGAGGAAAGTAGTTCAGGCTCAACTACCTGAGGAAGGACCAGCAAGGAAAGATGAAAATAAAGTAGATGAGGTGAGTATCCCAAAGGGCCAAAGTGGGAACTCCGGCCACAGTCCAGGAGATGGAGAGAACAAAGACCACCTGAAGGAGTCAGCTGGGAAAGATGGCAAAAAGGATTAAGACTGCACCTGAGTCAAAGAAACCTGAAGAAAATCCAGCTTCCAGGTTCAGTTCTGCAAGCAAGTATGCTGCTCGCTCTGTTGACGGTGAAGATGAGAATGAGAAAGAAAATTATACTGAATGGACCTCTGTGTCCTGTGCTTTCTCCTAGTCTCACTAGGAACATTCGAGAGCAAATCAAACCTCTATCCAGACAAGACCATAAAACTTACCATCTCCTTGAGACCTTTCTTAACTTTAAAAACAAAAACAAAAATAAAATGAAATTCTTTTGTATGCTGCTGCAGCCTTTGCAGTATTGAATTAACTGGAGAATTGCCAGTGTAGCCAGAGAGAAGGCTTTGAGTGGAAAAGTGGTGCATTTTTACACATGCAGTTGCCTGTGTGATTAGTGCCTGGGGGCTTCCATTTAGCAAAATGGCAAGTGACCGAGATGCAGTGTTTGGATCTGGTTGGGCAGCAGGGCAGGTTTAAGGAAGAGTGAGATTTCTACCTTTTCATTCTCCTTATCCTGTTGTAGCATATATGAATTCTCCAACGTTACCTGAATAAATTTTCCCTCCTTGGAAAAGTAGGTTTAGTCTGTGAAGTTGTTTTAGTCTCCAGGAGGCTGCCAGCCCCTCCTTTTATTTAATTCTGAGTTACTGGGGCCAGCCTAGGGGGAATGTCTTCATTTTTACACCCCCCTTCACCCCCAGGGGGATAGTTGGGAGTGAGTCTATTGGCCAGTAAAGAATAAGAATAGGACTCGCTTGGTAACCAAAATAAGTGAGAAAATTGTGGTTTGAAAGGAAGCTGTGAGGAGGCTACAGATTCTTTTGCACCATTAATAGGGGAAAATGGTATGATCTCCAGTAAACACTGGAGCAGGAAGCACTTAGGGGTCATGGGAATTCCCAACTCTTTTATATGTCCTGGTTTTGCCTTTCCTTAAACAGTGCGTGTCCTTTCTGAAAGTTCTGAAACTCTGAACTGTTGAAATCTTGAAGCTTTAAAAATTTATACTCTTGTCCTGGTGTTATGTTCCTCATGCTACTTTTTACTGTTACCACAAAGCAGCCTCTGTCTGTCTATCGAATCTATCTATCTATCTATCTATCTATCTATCTATCTATCTATCTATCTATCTGTCTGTCTGTCTGTCTATGAGAGAGCATGAGAGGGAAGGGCCAGAGGGAAAGAGAGAATCCCAAGCAGGCTCCTCACTGTCAGCGTGAAGCCTAATGGGTTTGATTTCACAAACTGAAATAATGACGAGCTGAAATCAAGAGTTGGACTCTTAATTGACTGAGCCATCCAGACACCCCAAGTAGCTTCTAATTAAATCACATACCTGATTTCCTAGGCATTCTGTATCAGCCCCAGGCAGCAGAAGCAAATGAGGAATCACCTCTTCTCTCAAACAGATCTTGGCTTTTTCTTGTCTTTTGATTCTCATTCCTTTTCTCCATTTCTGCTCCTACTTCTTTGACCCTTTTTATACCTCAGAAAACTTTAGAATTAATGCTCTTAGGTGGTGAGTGAGGGTGGATAAAGAGAGACAGTTAAAATGTGAACCTTTCTTGGGATGCCTGGGTAGCTGAGCTGGTTGAGTGTCCTATTCCTGATTTCAGCTCAGGTCATGATCCCAGGGTCCTGGGGTTGGGACGGGCTCTGCACTGAGCATGGAGCCTGTTTGAGATTCTCTGTGTTCCTCCGCCTCTCTCTCTCTTTCTAAAATTTAAAAAAAAAAATTTTTTTGTGAGCCATTTTTAGGACCATGATTGGGGCTTTTTATGTTCTTACAAGATTTCTTCTAGCTACTGAAATCCTACACCAATGTTTAAATTTATAATGTGGCCTCGACCTGTGTGTGTGTGTGTGTGTGTGTGTGTGTGTGTGTGTGTGTTTAGCTTTTATTTTATTATGACTTTTTAGCTTTTTAAAGTTTTTTTTTTTTCTTGCAACCTAGTGGCTTAGGTTACCTGTTTTTATGTGCACCTTTGTACTGTCAACCCAGTAGATGTATCCTTATGGGTGATATTGGCACCTGCAGAGAAATGACACCTTGGTCTCTTGTTTGCAAGCCCTTCTTTCATCAGTCCTAGGTTAGACCCTGTCTCACATTGGTTTATGAGTGCTGCAGTAGTGGTAATAATGAATAATTTACTAGTGAATTACCTTTAAATAATTGGCTAGGATTGGCCAGTAGTCAGGAAGTCACTTCTAGGCAGAGATACCTAAGGCTGAAAGGGATTAAATTTATTTTTTAAAATTAAAAAATGCCTTTTATTTATTTTTGAGAGAGAGAGAAGAACAGAAAGTGGAGAAGGGATGGGGGTGGGGAGACAGGGGATCTGAAGCAGGCTTTGCGCTGATAGCAACAAGCCCAACTTGGGGCTTGAATTCATGAACCATGAGATCATGACCTAAGCCCTAGTAGACGCTCAACCGACTGAGGCACCTAGGTGCCTCTGGAAGTTTTTATTTATTTATTTATTTTTATTTATTTTTCTTTCTTATAAAAACATTTGCTGTAGATGATGAAAAGGTAGGGCCTTCTTTAGGTCTATTCCTTCCAAATAGTTATGTCCAATAAAAGCTGTTTTTTTCCCCACTCCTCTTTCTTGTCCCCTGTTAAAACAGAAACAAGGATTATATCCTTTCTGCTCCTTAATAGTTGTAAAATTTGTACAAAATATCTTCTATGAAAATGATTTGTAATCTTTAGACTTAATATCTGGGAGATGTCTTGAGATGTAAAATCCCATGCTTTGAGTTGTGGGTTTTTTTGTTTTGTTTTCTCCATATCTGACTTTTAAAATAAAATTAAAAAAAAAGACAGCCATACTACTAGTTGTCTCCTTTTAAAATACTGGTTCACAGGGTACCTGGGTGACTCATTGGTTAGATGCCTGACTCTTGGTTTCTGCTCAGGTCATGATCTCACAATTTCATGAGTTTGAGCCCCTCAGTGGGCTCTGTGCTGGTGACTCAGAGCCTGCTGGGATTCTCTCTCCCTCTCTCTCTGCCCCTCCCCCACTCCCATGTCTCTGTCTCTCCCCAAAATAAAAAAATTTAAAAATTACAAAAGGATACTTTGGTTCACTTCTTTTCTTTTCTTTTCTTTTCTTTTCTTTTCTTTTCTTTTCTTTTCTTTTCTTTTCTTTTCTTTTGAGAGAGAGTGGGAAAGAGGAAGAGATGGAGGGTGGGGGCAGAGGATCTGAAGCGGGCTCTGGGCTGACAGCAGAGACTCCCAAACCATGAGATCATGAGGTGAACCGAAGTTGGATGCTTGGCCTACTAAGCCACCCAGGAGCCCTGACTTCTGCTTGATTTAAACATTCTGTTTGTCTAGGAGTGGGATTGTTTAAAAAAATTTTCTTAAGTTTATTTATTTATTTTGAGAGAGAAAGAGAAAACAAACAAGCCAGGGAGGAGTAGAGAGAAGGAGAGACAGAATCCCAAGCAGGTTCTACCCTATCAGCACCGAGTCGGATGTGAACTCGCAAACTGTGATGTGATGAGCTGAGCCAAGATCAAGAGTCTGATGCTTAACTGACTGCACCACATGGTGGGATTCTTTTTATATATTTTCTTGAGTTTCATTAGGCTTCTTGAATCTGTACATTGGTTGTCTTGGCCTAATTATTTCTCCTCTCCCTGGGATTTCTTCCAATCCAATATATTTTTATTAAAAAATTTTTTTTTACTGTTTAATTTTGAGAAAGAGAGAGAGAGAGAAAGCAGGTGCATGAGGGGCAGAGAGAGGGAGACAGAAAATCTGAAGGAGGCTCCAGGCTCTGACCCATCAGCACAGAGCCTGACATGGGGCTTGAACTTACAAACTGTGAGATCATGACCTGAGCTGAAGTCAGATGCTTAACTGATTGAGCCACCCAGGCGCCCCCAGTCAAAAGTATTTTAGACCTTTTTAGTCTCTCACATTTCATTGTCAAATCTGCGTTTTCTTTTTTATCCTTTATCTGTTGATTTATGGTTTATTTCTCCTGAGCCACTTCCCAGTTTTTTTCTGTCTTCTTTTTGTTCTGCTACCACTGGGTCTTAAATTTTGTCTTTTGTAATTTCTAAAAGTTCTGTTTGGTTCCTTTAGAGAGCTGCTGTGTTACGGATTTTTGTTCTTTGCACTCAGTTGTTTGAGCAAACAGTCTCTGAGGTAGGTTCTGAAATGAGGTTCCTGGGATGATCACATCGTCAACTCTCTTCTACTTTAATGAGTGTGCTTGCTTTTATTCTGCCCATTTCTAACTCATGTAGTAAGCAAGGCCAAGTGTCAGGCCTGGTGGACATTCAGGCCCTCACAGACCTTTTGCTCTTCTTCCGTTGTGTGCTAGAAACCAGGCTTTTTTCCTCTTGTCAGTGGCTGCTGCTTTCAGATTTAATTGTTAGTAGAGTCAACTTCTTTTATAAGGTCATGTTGTGGTTAAATGATAGAGCTTATATATAAGGTAGCATCTTTTATTTGTGTTATCTGTTGGCACTGTACCTGGCTCACAGAAGAGGCCGAAGAAATGTTTGTGGGATAGGGTGGAGTGTGTGTCTCATGCACCGTGGCAAGTTGTAAGGTTCTGGTCCTGTCATGCTCAGCTCAGGAATTACTGCTGTTTTGACTTACTTAGGAGACTTTTAAGAACTCTTGTGTAAATTACCCAGTTTTTTGCAGGGGAAAAAAAAAGATTTATTTTCTTGTAGAAGAGAAGAAATGGGCTTAAGTATAAGTAATTAATCTTTTCTCTCTAGTATAAATTTTAGTATATTCAAATGTGCCTATGCCATCAAAAAAAAGGGCAGTAATAAAGTAACCAGACGATTGATTTTTACATTGATCAGCTTGGCAGAATTACTGAAACATCAACATACTAATTAGAATCTCAGGATATTAAATTATTGTTTGTTTTCTAACTGAATGTTTTGAATGATTATAAATGACAAAGAATTTGTAAGTGGTATAACATACCATGCTATCAATTTTGGCTAATTAACACAGCAACACAGTGATAATTATTTCATTTTTTTATTTCCTGTTTTTTCTCTTTCCTAAAAATTTACTGATTAACAATTTATTTTTCATTTTTTCCTATTATATGGCTCCGTTTTGTACATTTAAATGTAGAAAATAGATTACAAATTTTTTTTATAGTTTATTTTTGAGACTGAGAGAGACAGAACATGAGTGAGGGAGGGGCAGAGAGAGAGGAAGACACAGAATCTGAAACCAGCTCCAGGCTCTGAGCTAGCTGTCAGCACAGAGCCCGACGCAAGGCTCAAACCTAACGAACCGGGAGATCATGACCTGAGCTAAAGTCGGATGCTTAACCGACTGAGTCATCCAGGCGCCCCAGAAAATAGATTTTAAGAATTGGATCATAGGGTTACCTGACTGGCTCAGTTGAAAGAACATTTGACTCTTGATTTTGGGGTCTTGAGTTTGAGTCTTGCATTGGCTGTAGAGATTCTTAAAAAATAATAAAGTTTTATTTTTTTTTATTTTTTTTTTTTTAAATATTTTTATTTATTTCTAGGAGAGAGAGAGAGAGACAGCGTGAACAGGGGAGGGTCAGAGAGAGAGAGGGAGACACAGACTCTGAAATAGGCTCCAGGCTCTGAGCCGGCAGTCAGCACAGAGCCCGACGCGGGACCCGAACCCACGAACCGCGAGATCATGACCTAAGCGAAAGTCGGACGCTTAACCGACTAAGCCACCCAGGCGCCCCAAAAATAATAAAGTTTTAAAAACAGAAAGAATTGGATTACAAATAGAAAAAAATCTTTTAAACTAACTTTTACTTTAGGTTGAAAAGTGTTCTGATTATTTATTACTATGTAACAACTATCCCCAAATCTAAAGTAACAATTCTAAAATCTGCTGGCAAAACTGAAAACCAAAAACATATCTTAAAACCTAAAACCGTAACCATTTTATAATATCTCACAATTTTGATGGTCAGGGATTCATACTAGGCTCTCAACAGGGCAGTTTTTCTGCTCCCCATGATCTCATTTGGGGTTACTTGGTTGGCAGCTAGTCTGGTGTAGGATATCCAGGACAGCTTCACTCACATGCCCAGTAGTGAAGTGAAGACTTCTAGTAGGTTGGACTCTGCTGGGATCCTCTCCATGTGATCCTGAAAGCAAGGAAGTTAGACTGCTTTGGTGACCCAGGGAAGAAGCTGTCAGTCTTCTCAAAGATCAGGTGTGAGACTGGCATGGCGTCACTTGAGCCTTACTCTGTTGGTCAAAGTAGTCACAGTCCAGTCCAAATTAAAGGGAAGACAAATAGATTTCAGCTCTTAATGGAGTGTCAAAAAAATTTGCAGCCATTAATCCCCACAGTAATATTAATAGGTCAGACTGCATTTGAGAAACAAAGTGCCCTTTATAGATCACAATACTTAGCACCAATATAGAACTGCATTTATTAGAAATAATGATAGCAGTTTTAAAAATCAGGATATTTGCTTTCAGTATTTGTTTCATCCACAGATTTTTCTTATTTCCTTGTAAAAGAAATGATTCATAATTGTTTCATTATGCACTGGATATTTTAAACAGTCTTTTCATTAATAATTTAAGTGTACTTTTAATATTGGAATTGTTGACATATCTTTTTATCTGCTAGTACAGGTGTGTTTCATTTTAAGAAAAACTAATACTTTAAGTCATTCATTTACATTTATTGATGTCATGCTGCTTTCCACAAAGGATTTGAGGTGACCTGCAACACGACACATAGGACAAATCTGTATCGAAGTAAAATATAAGTAACAGTGGATAATGAGGATCAAGAAAAACCATCAGTAAATGGCATCACCATCTGCCCAGTGGCTAAAGCTCCAAATCTGGGAGGATTTTTCTTCATCCTCTTCATTTACAATCCATCCATCTGTGCTACTCCAAAATATATTCCAAATCTGTCCACTTGTTTTTTTCCACCATTGCTTCTCTGGTTTAGTCTGTCATCACCTTTTCCCCAAGTACTCTTTCTTCCACTCCAATCCCTCTTACTGTCCATTCTCTTTTCAGCATGAGAATGGTCTTTTCAAAATCACAGTGTAAATCAGATCTTAACTTTCCTCTGCCTAAAACCTCAGTTTAATGTACCATTCGTAGTATAAAACTCTGTCTCAACCAGGTGTGAGGGCTCTGTCTGCTTCTCAGCACCCCTGCCTGCCACTGCTCTCCATCAGCCTTCTTTCCCTTGCTTCAACCTGCTAGCCCTTTTCTCCCCTGGAAAAAAGGGACTTTTAGGACCTTTGCACTAGCTCTTTTCTTTGGTTGAGAGCCTCTTGCCACGGGTTTTGCGTGGCTGACTCCTTTTCATTCAGATTTCCATTTAAATGTCACTTCTCCAGAGAGACCACACAACATAGAGTATAAATCCATCCATTCATAGCACTTTTCTTTTGTTTTAGTTTCATCCTAGATTGCCGCTTGATTGTTTATTGTCTGTCTCATTAAAATGTAGGCTTCATGAGAGCAGTTCTGTTTTGTTTTGTTTTGCTATTTACAGCTGGATCTCATCTTCTGGAAACAGTGCTTGGTGCCTAGTAGGTTCTCAGTGTTTTTAGAAAGAATTCTATGCGGGGTGCCTGGGTGGCTTAGTCGGTTAAGCGTCCGACTTTCGCTTAGGTCATGTACTCGCGGTTCGTGGGTTCGAGCCCCGCGTCGGGCTCTGTGCTGACTGCCAGCTCAGAGCCTGGAGCCTGTTTCAGTCTATGACTCCCTCTCTCTCTGACCCTCCCCTGCTCACGCTCTCTCTCTCTCTCTCTCCTAGAAATAAAATAAAAAAAAAAAAAAAAAAAAAGAAAGAATTCTATGTAAAAAAATCAAGTTGAGAATTGATGGCGATGTTTCTAGAGTGTGATAAATTTCTTTTAGAAAAGAGGATTCTTGGGGTACCTGGCTGGCTCAGTCTGCAGAGCACGTGACTCTTGATCTTGGGGTTGTATTGAGCCCCACGTTGGGTATAGAGATGATTTAAAAATAAAGTCTTGAAAAAAGGAGTCTTTCCCTGGGATTTACTCTTTAGACTGGTGATGTGTATCAAAATCATTAATAGACCTTTAAAAAATAAATACTTCTGTACATCTGGGACGCACCAGGAATTTGTAATTTTGAAAAGCTCTACTGCAGAGCTGAGGTACAGCCTTATTTAAGGGCCAGGCTCTAAGAGAGAGAGAGCGAGAGAGAGAGTGAATGCTGTGTGGATTCAAGTTGGAATCTTCTGACCAAATTATTTATAAACAGAATAGAATATCATTGATGTGAAGTTTATAGATGAAATCTCCTGAAAGCCTTATTTATATCTTTACTTAAGAGGCCGTTGTAATAGACTAGTGATTCCAAAGTGGTGTATTCAAGATGATCATTTGGGCGTGTGGGAAGGAAATAAATAATATACCTTATATTGTTCTTATTTCATTCCCTTAACATTTTTGAGGGGATGGAGAGATGTTTTAAGTATGAAATACATAGTATTAGATAATATATAGTAATACATGTATGTAATTTGTAAAAATACATGTTAGTGGAGGGAAGTACATGCTCAAAATATTTTGTTGATAAAAATGTGAGATCCAAAGAGCATAGGGATCACTCTGTCAGTCAGGATAGGTTATGCACTGTTAACAAATGAGCCCTAAATCTCAGTGACTCCTAAAAAGGTTTGTTTCTCATTCATGCTGTATATATTGTGTGGTCCATCTTAAACTCTACTCTTTGTCATATAGATGCTGTACTCAGACTGAATGAGGAGGCTTTATTTAAAATTTTACCAGTTTCTGTGACAGAGGGAGGAGAGAATTGGATAAATAGTATGCTTATGAAGTTTTTGCTTGAGTATGACACTTGTCACTTAGATTTCACTGGCCAAAGCGAGTCACATGGCATTGCAGGAGTCCAGCAGGTAGGGGATGTACACCCTTTCTTAGTGAGGGACTCTTCACAGGGTGAATAGTAATACAGTCTACACAGATAGCTTCTTATTTGTTTACTGTGTGGAACATTTGCCTCACCAGAGCTCGCTCTTAATCTTACCAAAACTGTTAAAGCCCAGTAATTTTTGTTTGACAAAAAGATTTGTACTATTATATCATATGCCATTTGAAACATTGAGGTACTATTTGGTGGGTTCATCTGGATAACACGGATTGAGATGTGGGGAATTGTGAGTCGTGGTAGAAAGAGAAGAACTTCAGAGCTCAAATGTTTAGGGTCTTTGCTAATTGAAAATTAATCAGAGTGAAGATTGAGCATCTCTAGAATAGTAATGTCAGTTATTCAGGAAATGTGATTCCATTTAGAGCAATTTGTTTATATACTTCTTTTCAGGAAGATGTTTATTTTGTGAAGTGTGATATACCTTGATGGTAAGTGATCTTATTAGTTATTTTGAATACCCCCCAAAGATCAATCCTATGTTTGTTTAACTAATAAAATGACAAGTTGATAGAAACCAGGTTAGTTGCCCCAAACGTTTCAATTTATGCCTGAAAAACAGAGACTAATCAAAATGTATCTAAAAACATAAGTGATATTAATAATAAAAATTTCCATATATTAAGGTCATGCTATTGGTTATGCCTATTCAAGGCACTTTCCATACTTTGTTTTGCTTAAAAGCTATGTAAAATAGGTATTATTTTCTTAATTTTATTGATGATGAAACTGAGGTACAAAGAGGTTAATTGTTTAAGATTTGAATTCAGGGTTCTACATTTAAAAACTATATACTTTCCATTTTGTTACTCTGCTTTTATCATTGTTCCACTGTGTCTGTTTATTTTGTTATGTGAGATTCTTTGTAGAAGGAAAGCCATTTAATCTTGTCTTGATCTTTTAGAAAGTATATTTTCTAGGCATGTAGTAGATAGCTTCATTGACGGAGTCTGAGAAAATAAGCTCATATTTTCCCAGTAGTTTTAGACAGAAAGCAGAAGAGAATTCTGTAAGTTATTTTAGATATTTGAAGTAATCAAGTCTGTAGCAGTTTATACTAATAAATAAAGTTTTGTAAAAACATCCTGTGTTTTCTGGTGAAAATTTTCTTATTTTGGCCATTTATATTTTGGTTGTAACTGAATTGATAAATGAAGATATAGAATGTGTGTGACAAATGGATGAAGTTTTTAGTTCATGAAGGAAAAACAGTATTTACCAAAAGGCTGTAACGTAAGCATGACATGAATTTTAGAGAGAACGTGTTATTTGGAATTTACCTGGTTTCTTTGGGTGAATGATTTAGAAACATATTGAATTCCTTAGAATTTTATTTATTATTTCTAATCTAAGCCAGAGTAGGCAATTTTTTCCCTATCTTTTGGGAGGGTACATTTCAATGGAAAAATCTTAACTACATTCTTTTTTTTTTTTCCTTGAGTAAGCTTTATAGCCAGTGGGACTTGAACTCATGACCCCAAGATCAAAAGTAGCATGCTGTACTGACTGAGCCAGCCAGGCACCCCTTTAATTACATACTTTAATACTCTAGTTTTTATTCAGAAGTTTTTGAGTTTACAAGTAAAGCCTTGTAACTTACTGTGTTGCATAAGTGATATACTTTCGCTGCTTCCCTGATATTTACTAGGTAAGCAATTAATTGCTTACAAACACCTGTGGTATTGTTAATACAAATATTTGAGCTGAGTTTAGGGGAAGGGAAGATACTGTATTACCCTGGAGAAGTATTAGCATTATATATTGCTGCTGGATTTGTTTAATTAGAAGTCAAAATATTAGGAGAACATCTGGATGTTCAAAGATAACCTATTTCTTTGTTGCTCTAAGTAAGTGATTATAAAAGGGCTATGCTGGGATAATGTATTTGAACTTCAGTTTTTTTGGCTGATTCAGTCAAACTTAGGCAAAAAAATAGTATATGCAGTCAGTTATGATCCTCTTCATCAATGGTGGGGAGAACAGACATGTATATTAGAATTTTATTTAAATTCAAGGGGCTCCTGGGTGGCTCAGTTGGTTAAGCCTCCGACTTCGGCTCAGGTCATGATTTCGTGGTCCATGAGTTCGAGCCCCGCATCAGGCTCTGTGCTGCCAGCTCAGAGCCTGGAGCCTGCTTCAGACTCTGTGTCTCCCTCTCTCTGGCCCTCCCCTGCTCATGCGCTGTCTCTCTATCTCTCTCTCAATTTTAGAATTTTATTTAAATTCAAGTAAGTGTTCATTGAGCAAATTCAAAATACATTTTTTATCTTTTTATATTTCCAATAGGAAATTTCACTTTAAAAATCATGAAAACTTTCATAAAGACATTAAGATTTCTTCTCCTTTCATTATATCTCCCTAATCAGTTTCTTGCTTTATTAGTTGCTGTGTGAGAATTACAGTTTGACTCTAAAATTGGTCTAAAATATACCTGCCTTTGCCTAGATACTCTCTGTAGGGTGCATCTGGTTATGCATTTGAGTTTTGAAGGATTTTCCTATGGAATGCAAAGGAAAGGTAAATAGTCCATTAAGTAGAGAAGGTACTGTCAACAGAGACATAAATAAAATAAATGCTAAAGCAAAATAATCTGGTATTAGCTCTTAGGAAAATATTTGCTATTTCTAAACCTTAACTTTAAACACTGTAGAATGAGGGACGCCTGGGTGGCTCAGACGGTTAAAGCGTCCGACTTTGGCTCAGGTCATGATCTCATGGTTCATGGGTTTGAGCCCCGCGTCTGGCTCTGTGCTGATAGCCAGCTCAGAGCCTGGAGCCTGTTTCAGATTCTTTATCTCCCTCTATCCTGACCCTCCCCTGCTCATGCTGTCTCTCTCTCTCTCTCTCTCTCTCTCTCTCAGAAATAAATACAAAACATTAAAAAAAAAATACACTGTAGAATGAGTACTGATTATATAGAATTTGTGCTGTTATACCTTTTAAAATTTTTACCTGTAACAGTTACCATGACATCTAGTTGTAATACATTTTTAGTTTCTGTATTAAAAATATTATTTTAATGTTTATTTATTTTTGAGAGAGCACCAGTGCAGGAGAGGGACAGGAGGACAGGGAATCTGAAGTGGGCTCTGTGCTAACAGCAGAGAGCCCAGTGCAGGGCTCAAACCCACAAATGGTGAAATCATGACCTGAGCTGAAGTTGGAAGCTTAACTAACTTAAACTTAAACTTAAACTCTTAACTGAGCCACCCAGGCTGCCCCTAGTTTCTGTGTTTTTATCCTGTTCATTACCAAAAAAGGAATTAAGGTGAAAATTATAATTGATGACTTTCTTGATGTTACATGTTTGTTCACTTCTCTTGGGGAGCATTATTTTTTTTGGAGACTGCATGGCCTTGTGAACTTCAATGTCAGGCCTTAGTTAAAGGTCCAATTTGATTTCTATTTCTGTTAATTAAACTAAGATAATATCTACCTAGTAGGGTTGTTGCTTTGATTAAATGAAATAGTATAAATTAGTGTAACTAGCAGATGGTATGCATGGGCCTTACTGTCCATTGGCTTTTTAATAATCTGTGGGTGGACACCCTAAACTGCCTTCTCTGTATTTCAACTTTCATATAACAGCTGGTGAGCAGACATTTTAAGCCATTACATGATGGGGAGGTAGTTGTCTAACAGCCAGTGATTCTGTTTCATTTTGTATCTGGATTATTTTGCTTAATGTGTTTTTAAGATTTATGCATATTTTTTCCTTAAATTTTTTTTTAACGTTTATTTTTGAGAGACAGAGCACAAGAGGAGAGAGGGGCAGAGAAAGGGAGACACAGAATCTGAAGCAGGCTTCAGGCTCTGTGTTTTCAGCACTGAGTCCCCTATGGGGCTTGAACCCATGAACTGCGAGATCGTGACCTGAGCCTAAGTTGGATGCCTAACCAGCTGAGCCACCCAGGCGCCTCTTAAGATTTATGCATAATGTGTGGAGTTTATTTTTGTTTCTATGGCATAGTCTGTACTACAAATATATTACATTTGTTTATTCTGCTTTTGATGCATTTTTGGGTTTTTAGTTTTTGGCTATTGTGAATAATGTTGCTTTATGATTATATGATTAATGCTTGTTCATGTTTCCTTGTATGTATGCTTCTCTAGGGCAGTGGTCTGAGAACTGAACATTTTCATCACTTGGGAACTTGTTAGAGATATAATTTTTGGGGTTTGCCCTAGAGATTATGGATCAAACTATAGGAGCAGGGTGCAGCAGTTTGTATTTTAATAAATCGTTTAGGTGTTTCTCATGAATAGTACTGCTTGAAATCCATTTCTCTAGGGTAGGGCTTAGCAAAATGTGGCCTGTGGGCCAAATCCTGTCTGCTGTTTTTGCATGGCCTGTGAGTGAAGGTTGTTTTTTGTATTTTTAATTAGTTGAAAAATTAAAAGATTTCTTATTAAAGAAAAATTATGTGAAATACAAGTTTCATAGTACATAAATACAGTGTTATTGTAACACAGCTGAATCCACTTATTTACACATGACTGCTTTCCATAAGGACAAACTGTACTTGTGAAATAGACCTTGTGGTTTACAAAGCCTAAAATTTTAACTATTGAGCCTTTTCTAGAAAAAGCTTGCTTATCTCTGCTCTAGTTAGGAGAACAATTGCCAGGTTATGGGATATGTTTACCTTCAACTTATGTGATAATGCCAGATTTTCTAAAATGTTTATACACATTTATACTGCTGTCCGTGGATTTTGAAGAGTTTCATTGCTCTACACTTTGATCTTTATGGTCCAACTTAATTTTAGTTCTGGTGAGTAGTAATATCTTCATTGTGTTATTTTGCCCCCAAAATTGTAATGTGAAAAATTTCAAAAATACAGGACAGTTGAAAGAATCTTAACAGTGAATATCCTTATGTCCTCACCATCTAGAGTCTACAATTTACAATTTACCATACTCGTTTATCACTTATTTTCCATTCTTGTATCTATCCATTTTAGAGTAAGTCTGTTTCAAAGTAAGTTACAGTTCCCACCAGATACTACAGCCTACATATCCTAAAGTTCCATGTTTGTTAACAGTCTCTTTTTATTTAAGGTAAAGCTTACATACAATGAAATGCACAAATTTTAAGTGTACCATTCGTGAGTTCTGACAAATGCATAATAAATGAGTACAACTCAAACTTCCCAAGTTACAGAACATTACTCTCAGCCCTAAAAGTTTCTGCCTGCTGCATCCCAAAAAACCCTGTTCCTGGCCTCCAAAAGGCAATCACTGTTCAAATCTTTTTCTATCACATGAAGTTTTGCCTGTTTTGTAACTTTATATAAATGGAATCAAGTAAGTCTTTGTTTTCACTTCTCTTGGGTAAATACCAAGGAGTCGGATTTTTGAGTCATAGTGGCAGCTGTCATTAGTTTTATAACAAAGTGCTAGATCTTTTTCCACAGTGGCTGTACCAATTGTATTTCCACCAGCAATCTTTGAGAGTTCCAATTCCTCCACACCTTCACCAATTTATTTATTTATTTATTCATTTATTTATTTACTTACTTACTTACTATGTTAACCATTCTGATGGTTGTATAGTGTTAGGTCATGGAGTTTTTCACTGTAGTTTTAATTTGTGCTTACCTGATGACCAAGAAGATCGAGCATCTTTTCATACACCTATTGACCCTTTATTATTGACTCATGTTTTTTTGCTTATTTTTCCATTGGAGTGATTATCTTTTTTTTCTGTCTTGACTATTTTTGGGCCTTTGCATGTCAATAATACATGTTATCATTAAAAAAAATATTTATTATTAGAGAAAGCGTGTGCACACATGTGCTGGGGTGGGGCAGAGAAAGAGAGAGAGAGCGAGCAAGCAAGCGAGCAGGAGAGAGGGAACGCTTAGCCTGGAGCCCTGTATGGGGTTTGATCTCACAACTGTGTAATCACAACCTAAGAGTTGGATCAAGAGTTGGACGCTCAACCAACTGAGCCACCCAGGCACCCCTCCATATACACTTTAGAATCAAGTTGTAAATGTCCACACACACACACACACACACACACACACACACACACACACGCAGAAGCTATTCTAATTTTGAGAGTGTTTTGAATTTATGGGTCAATTTGAGGAGAATTGGTACATTTGCAGTATTTGGTCTTCTGGCACATGTTGTGGGATATATCTCTCTGTTATTTTAGTTTTCTCCAGTTTCCCTAAGTAAGATTTTGTAGTTTTTTCTTGTGGAGGCCTTGCACATCTTTTGTTACATTTATTCCTAGGTACTTGATGGTTTTAATCTTGTTGTGAATAGTAACCTTTAAAAAAAATTCCATTATTGAATTTGGCTGCTGACAATACAGTTGGTTTTTCTGTATTTGTCCTTGTATCCAGAAATCTTACTTAATTAGTTCAGTAGGTCTAATTATTTGTGTTTTATTTCTGGATTGTCTAAGGATACTAATCATATAATCTGAATAATGACAATTTTATTATTTTTCCGCCCTTACCCCTTTTTTGGTCTTAATCTGTCTGGCTCTCATTCATGGAGTCTTACGTCCTTGTGTACTTTGTTATTTTTGTGTGTTAGAGATTGTATTTGGGAAGTTATTTGGAGGACCATATTTATTGAGGCCTAGGAGGATTGTAAGTTGTTTCTTTCATGGGCTTGTAGGAAGTGCTAGTTCAGGATAATTTTAATTTAAATCCAAAATCTGAAGTCCCTGTTCCACTAGATAATTGGAAACTCAGCTGCAGCTCCATATGAAGGCTGATAAACTTAAGTTCATGCCCACTTAAGTCCTTCAGTGTTCTAGAGAGTAGAGCATAGTTATCACTTTTGGCAGGGTCTCCATGAAGCTACTTTCCCAGAATCCAGCAAATATTAAAGTGGGCTTTACATGACAGGGCGTATTTGTTAGTCTGACAGTTCCTAAGTAACCTGTGAGAACTTTGATGCAGATGGATTGGCCTGAATCACCTTCCTAGTCCACAATTAATACAACTTGAGGAGGTTTTTTTTTTTTATGATTCCACTGAGTTTTTTAATTTCTGTTCCTGAATTTGTTTCTAGAATCTCTCTTTTGCAAATCACTTTTTATAGTTAACTGTTCATATAGCTATTGTCACATTTGTCTTTTATTTTTTTACACATATTAATATAGTTATTATCTATATACTTTGAGTCTTTTTATCTTTGCTCATGAAGAGATATTTTATCGTCAGCCTTGTTATAAAAAGACAATATGCTTGACATTGTATTTGAAGTTGTATATGCAGGAATCCTTTGAGGCATGCTGGAATGTATTTTCCTTCAGAGAGGATTTGAGTCTGTTTCTGCCTGTCTAGGGTATTTGAATCAGGTACCACCTTAAAACAAGTTCAAGGCTTGGGATTTCACTGATAGGATTTGAGTAGAGGTATCTTTTGTTAGATACTCTGCTTTTCATTCGAGCCTGACCTTATATATGTATATTAATCTGTGCTTTAAAGAAGATGGTATTAAAAATTTTATCAGTGTTCTCTTTTTGATTTTTGCGAGAGATTGATCTGAATAATATAACCTGCTTTACTGAAACATTATGTTCTACTGAAATTTATTTACCCAAATACCTGTTGGTTGGACATTGAGGTTTTTTTTCTTATTATTATAAATAACGTTGTGATGAAAAGAAATTGTTCCTATATTTGTATTTGTCCTGTTACTTACCAGACTAATTCTGGAAGTATAATTGTTAGAGTCAGCTTGTTTTAAGGGTTTTTGATATGTATTGTCAAAGTGCTGTACATAAAGATGTCCTGACAACTTTGTTTTCTAAATCTTTTTAACTTTTGCCTTTTTAATAGGTATAAATTAGTACTGCATTATTATTTTAATTGACTCCCCTCCCCATTCTTCCTCGTCCTAAGGAATGTTTACCATGGTTATTCTGACCCTGTTCTAGTACTATTTATTGAGAGAGAGAGAGAGAGAGAGAGAGAGAGAGCACGCGTGCATGCATGCCTGCGTGAATGGGCCTGCAGAGAATAGATTCTTTGTCTTTAAAAAGAGAAGCTTTATCCTCTTCTAGTATTGAGACCACTAAGCATCATCCACAGATGCTGAACTTTGAGATTAATGCCATTACTGAATAGAACTTTTAGATTGTTTCACTTGTGATAGTATTGAATATATTTTGTAGTGTAAGTTGAGTGAACTGTAAATTAGTGACTGGAAGAATGGATTGCAATAATCAGTGGTGCTGTTCCCCAGTAAATTTGGGTTCTCTTCTTTCTGGGCAAATAGTAGAATTATACTTCCCTGTACCTTTGAACATGGCATGCCAGTATGATTTGCTGTTGTCCATGAATTGTGAGTGGCGTTGACCTGTCTTCTTTTAGGAAGAACCAGTTTGCTATCATGCAGGAGATTGGAGCCTCCATAAGCCATCTGGTTGTGTGGTGAGAACCACTGGTAGTGAAGTATTCCTGCTCCCCACTGCCGCCTCCCCATCACCCTCACGAACATGCAGAAAAGCAGGAAAAAAATACCATTTTTTTTGTTAAGCCACTAAAATTTTCAAATTCTTTAACTGCAGTATAACCTAGCCAATCCTAACCACTGTAGATCACTGTAAAAGTGATCAGGAAAGGTACAGAGGCTGATCATCTTGACAATCATAAATGAATGGAATTTCAATTTACTTTTATTTTTGTCACTTATATGATTATTGTTTGTATTTTGCTTTAAGATTACTTATGTCCTTACTACCTAGGGTTTATTGAGAGTAATTTGGATGTTAAATGATGTAAATATTCCCCTCACTGTGTTGTTTATATTTTATCTTCATTTACAGATCTTTTATTTTTCTCAAAGTTTTAAATTTTTATCTAGTCAAGTCAATGTTTTTCTTTTCAAAGATGTAGTGATCTGAGCTAGGAGATCTGTAGTTATTCCTAGAAAAGCTGCTATTTTAAGTTTGGAGTTGTTGTATACGGCTAGAAAATTGAGAAATAGGGACACCTGACTGACTTAGTCCGTAGAACACACAATTCTTTTTTTTTTTTTTTACATTTATTTATTTTGAGAGAGAGAGAGAACAAGCAGGGGAGGGGCAGAGAGAGGGGGATGGAGGATCTGAAGTGGGCTCTGTGCTGACAGCTGAGAACCTGACATGAGGCTCCAACACATGAACAGTGAGATCATGACCTGAGCTGAAGTTGGATGCTTAACCCAGTGAGCCACCCAGGCACCCCGAGCACACAAATCTTGATCTTGGGGTTGTGAGTTCAAGTGCAATGTTGGGTGTGGAGATTACTTAAAAAAAAAAAAGTCTTTAGGGGGTGCCTGGGTGGTTCAGTTGGTTAAGCTTCCTCTTGATTTCAGCTCAAGTCAGGAGATCCCCAGTATTGGGCTCTACACTGACAGTGTGATGCCTGCTTGGGATTCATTCTCTCTCTCTCTCGCTCTCTCTCTCTCTGCCCCTCTCTTGCTTGCACGCATGCTCTCTATCTCTCAAAATGACATTAAAAAAATGAAATCTTTAAAAAAAAAAAAAAAGAAAATTGAGAAATAGTTAAATCAGGGCTCCTGGATGGCTCAGTTGGTTAAGTGTCCAACTTTGGCTCAGGTCCTGATCTCATGGTTCGTGAGTTTGAGACCCACATCAGGCTCTGTGTGCACAGCTCAGAGCCTGGAGCTTACTTTGGATTCTGTGTGTGTGTGTGTGTGTGTGTCTGCCCTTCCATCCTGCACTCTATCTGCCTGTCTCTCTCTCTCTCAAAAATAAACATTAAAAAAAAAAGGAAATAATTAAACCACTCTTACCTGCAAATATGTATAGTTACGTATTTTGAGAAGAGAGCATGTGCATGTGAGCAGTGGGGAGTTAGAGAGAGAGGAGTGAGAGAGAATCACAAGCAGGTTTTGCGCTGTCCCCACAGAGCCCCACACAGGACTCAGTCTCATGAACTGTGAGATCATGACCTGATCATGTTTTTAGTGTGTATTAACATGTGTTTTTATTATAATTTCTTTTCTTCTGTAACATTTTTTTCTTTTTGCTATTGTTCTTTTGTGGTATATGCCCTCAGAAGTTGGCAAAGTCGAGGTGCCTGGGTGGTTCAGTCGATTAAGATTTGACTCTTGGTTTCAGCCCAGTTCATGATCTCACTGGTCATGCATTCGAGCCCCACGTTGGTCTCCTCCCTGACAGTGTGGAGCTTGGTTAGGATTCTTTTTCTTTGCCTCTCCCCTGCTCACATGCACTCTTGGTCTCTCTCTTAAAATAAATTAAAAAAATATAAATAATTAAATTGGCAGGGTGGAAATTTGAAAGTATATTGAATTTAAAATTTCATATTTTGGTTTTCTTAATAATGATTTAGTACTCATATTAGGAATTATTTGAGACATCAAGATTTTTTAAAAAAGTGTAAAAGTATAGTATCTTTACTAGAATAGGAAAGTATTTTATTGAAACTGAATGAAGACTTAATTTCCTTTAAAAATTTTAATTTCTTAAACTGTATAAAATACATTTTCTTTTAGATAAGTGATGAAGAGAAGAATCTCCGAGTACATGAGATTATTGCTTCATCACCCAGTTTGAATGCGTCTAAGTTCGAGTTGGACGTGGAGTCAGTTTATAAGGTATGTGAACTTTTAAAATACTTCTAGGTTTTGTTAAATATATCCCATTGAGCTTTATATACGTATTTAATTAACCCAGTCATATAGTCTGGTCATATAGCTTCTCCCTGTCCTGTGCAGAATTCATTTTCACCCCACTGA
The DNA here is from genome assembly GCF_003009895.1 of Hyaena hyaena. NCBI lineage: Eukaryota > Metazoa > Chordata > Mammalia > Carnivora > Hyaenidae > Hyaena > Hyaena hyaena. The sequence goes on from NW_024080869.1 coordinate 2,274,975, forward strand.
AGGTGTGCCAACCTTCTGTGTTGGGCTGTCCTCATACGTAGCCTACACACCCTTCTGATATTGTTTGGACTCTGACCTACCAACACAAGCCTGTCTCTTCAAGGAGTACTCTGCTCACAACACTTAGACTTCTACACTCCATGCTGAGCTGCCCCTGCAGGGATCCTCTCTTCACCTACTTGACTTCACCACTTTGTTCTGGATCATTGGTGTGTGACAGCCTTTTTTCTTCACTCTTGGGCTCTGATGCCATGCTTGGACTGTCTTCCCTACCTAGACTCTATCTTATTCCTTTTGGGCTGTGATGCTGTCTGCCTACTTGTTCTTTCATGGCAACTCAGGTTCTGACATCTTGAACCAGGCCATTTCTGCTGCCTTCTATTTCCTCAGCTCAGGTACCTACTTTGTTTGAACCCATTGAACAGCTTTTGGACTGAATAATTCCTAAGGGGAAGAAGAAGAGCTGAAATTGATTTTAAAATTTGACAGCTGTAATACTACAATGTCCTTTGAAAATTGTATGTACTGAATATTGTCGGTGAGTGCCAGTAGTTTATTAAAATCCTGCTTCCACATTAGGTCCCTATCCGGCTTCCCTACTTTTACCAATTAGGCCATTATTCAGTCATCTTCCCAAATTTAGAGTATGGGAATCAATATTTATTCCTCCCGTACCACACATTTCCCATAACTCTGCCTTCACATCATTTTTTGCTTCTGCTTGGGCATTTTTATTTCTACTCTGACTACCTTAATAAGCTAGAATCATTGAATATTAGAGCTAAAGAACCCCTATGGGTCATTTATACCATCCCTTTCTCCCCTTCCCTTGTTTCATAGATTTGGCTGTCAGGGTTTAGAAGCGTTCATTAAATGTATAGAAATCATAAGTCTGGTCAGTCACAGAACTTGGACTAGAACTCCTGTTTCCAAACCATCCCCATCTCTTCCCTGGATCATTGAAATAAACCCTCTAACCTCCTCCTCTAAGATGTTCTGTGTAACTATTGTTTGCTGCTGTGTCAGACACATACCACCCTGTAGAGCTGTTTGACTTTCCAGGTGTGTCTATCTTGTTTTCTCAATTATATGATGAACTTTAGGACTGTGGTGTAGTAACAGAGAGCTGTTTAAAAAAAAAAAACAAAAGACACATACACACAAAAACATGATCTGCTTATTGAGTGGTGGTATTGGATATATGGAAGAATCTTATGCATATTGATTTAACTCCTCTAAAACTTGGGTGACTAGGCAACTTGGGTATCATTGCACCTAATTTTTTAACCTTTTTAAAAAAAAAACCATATTGGAGAAGGAGGATAATTTTCAGTTTACTAATACCATATTCTGCTCATATTGTAAAGTTTTAGGATAGGTCTTAGGATTAAAAAAAATCCAAGTGGAGTAGTATGTTTTTTAAAATGATATTTACTGGCAACTACTTCAATAGCAGAACTGAACACTTAATATTTCCATTTTTTGGTTTTGAGATTAGCTTTTCCAATATATTTTTCTAGAGAAAGAATGGAAACAGATGAAGAAATTTGGAATTACTTTAGTAATTTTCAGCACTGAACATATTGTATACATATAATAGACATAGAATAAAATTGTGGAATATGTCATATGAGGGGAATGCATTGTGTTTAGAGGGCTAGAGTTGAGAGTTTAAAATTCTGAAGATTTTAATTTGTAAATTCATGAGTTAAGAATAAAAATAATGCATTTATCCTAAAATTTGTATGGAATCACAAAAGACCCTGAATAGCCAAAGTAATATTGAAGAAGAAAACCAAAACGGGAGGCATCACCATCCCAGACTTTAGCCTCTACTACAAAGCTGTAATCAGCAAGACAGTATTGTTATTGGCACAAAAACAGACATGAAGACTAATGGAATAGAATAGGGAACTAAGAATTGGACCCACACATGTATGGCCAACTAATGTTTGACAAAGTGGGCAAGAGTATCCAATGGAAAACAGACAATCCTCTTTTTTTTTAAATTTTTTTAAATGTTTATTTTTGAGAGAGAGAGAGAGACAGCATGAGCAGGGGAGGGGCAGAGAGAGAGGGAAACACAGAATCCGAAGACAGCCTCCAGGCTCTGAGCTAGCTGTCAGCACAGAGCCCGATGTGGGGCTTGAACCCACGAACCATGAGATCATGACCTGAGCTGATGTTGGATGCTCAACCAGCTGAGCCACTCAGGCGCCCAAAATACCGCCTCTTTAACAGATGGTGCTGGGAGAACTGGACAACAACATGCAGAAGAATGAAACTAGATCATTTTCTCACACCATACACAGAAATAAACTCAAAATGGATAAAGGACCTGAACGTGAGACAGGAAACCATCAAAACCCTAGAGGAGAAAGCAGGAAACAACCTCCTTGACCTCAACTGCAGCAATTTCTTACTTAACACATCCCCAAAGGCAAGGGAATCAAGAGCAAAAAAGAACTATTGGGACCTCATCAAGATTAAAAGCTTCTGCACGGCAAAGGAAACAGTCCATAAAACTAATAGGCAACCGACGGAATGGGAAAAGATAGTTGCAAATGACGTATCAGATAAATGGCTAGTATCCAAAATCTATAAGGAACTCACTAACCCCCACACCTAAAAAACAAACAATCCAGTGAAGAAATGGGCAGAAGATATAAACAGATACTTCTCCGAAGAGGACATCCAGATGGCCAACAGACACATGAAACGATGCTCAGCATCCCTCCTCATCAGGGAAATACAAATCAAAACCACACTGAGATACCACCTCACGCCAGTCAGAGTGGCTAAAATGAACAAATCAGGAGACTATAGGTGCTGGCAAGGATGTGGAGAAACAGGCACCCTCCTACACCGCTGGTGGGAATGTAAACTGGTGCAGCCCCTCTGGAAAACAGTGTGGAAGTCCCTCAAAAAATTAACAGTAGAACTCCCCTATGACTTAGCAATAGCACTGCTAGGAATTTACCCAAGGGATACAGGAGTGCTGATGCATAGGAGCACATGTATATAGCAGTACTCTCAACAATCGTCAAAACATGGAAAGAGCCTAAGTGTCCATCAACAGACGAATGGATCAAGAAGATGTGGTTTATCTATACCATGGAATATTACATGGCAATGAGAAACAATGAAATCTGGCCATTTGTATCAACATGGATGGACCTAGAGGGTGTTATGCTGAGCAAAATAAGTTAGGCAGAGAAGGACAGATACCATATGTTTGCACGTATAGGTGGATTAGGAGGAACTTAAAGGTGGACCATGGGGGAGGAGAAGGGGAAAATAGTTGGGGAGAGGGAGGGAGGCAAACTATGAGAGAGTCTTGAATGCTGAGAAAAAACTGAGGGCTGATGTAGGTGGGGGACAGGGGAAGGGGGGTGATGGGCATGGAGGAGAGCACTTGTGGGGATGAGCACGGGGTGTTATATGGAAACCAACTTGACAATAAACTATTTAAGAAAAAAAATCATTCCAATTTAGTTCGGTATTCAGTTTTTCAAAGCATCTCCTCTGAAATGAGTTCATTTTTGGACTGTCATCTCTTCCAAATATTTATTATTTAGTTTAAAGAATATAAATTGATTTTTTTTTTTTTAATCTGGGACAAATGAATTTCTCGCAGGAAGACTTGTTTAGACTTAGTATGAATGAAGACTTAGGAGGATTTCATGACAGGTACTGACTTACTTTCCCTATTTCACTATGAATTCAGATCCCTTTTGCTGATGCTCTGGATTTGTTCCGAGGAAGGAAAGTCTATTTGGAAGATGGCTTTGCTTATGTACCACTTAAAGATATTGTGGCAATCGTCCTGAATGAATTTAGAGCCAAGCTGTCCAAGGCGTTGGCAGTAAGTATTCCATTTTATTTCTGTTTTACTTTATTTCTGCATACTCACATTTTAATTGTATATCCTTGATAGTTTTGTTCTATGCTTCTTAAGAAATAAGTTAATTTAATTTTTATAACAATATTCCTATTGCTTATGATGTTGTACTGGTAATTCTAGAGCTAAGTTTAGCTCTAGAATTAATTTTCTTATTTATCTTTCTCATAGTAATACTAATGGTGAAGTGATTAATTTTGTGAGAGGCTTCTGTTGGACATGTCTGCTAGGTCATGCCTTTTTTCCTTGGAGATGCATTTGATATAAGGCCCTTCACATTTGTCGTGGCTTGTGGTGTATGTAACCCCTAGATATCTGTCCTATATTGGTATTTTGTATCAGTGGAGGGTAATGTAGAAGCAAGTCTTTATGTTAAGGAATAAAAACAGCGATATGGTAGTGCTGCAGTAAATAACCTACTGTTAAATGAAATTGGTGTTAGCTGTTTGAATAAATAACACGATCGTGCTTTTCAGGCGGATTTGTTGCAGGTGTTATACTTAAGTGATAACATCTTTAAAAATATACATATTTTGGTAGGGGCTTTGAACACTCCACTTAAATCAATGATTTGCTCATCCAGACAGAAAATCAATAAGAAATAGTGGCTTTGAATGACACAATGAACCAGATAGATCTAACAGATTTATTCAGAACATTCCATTCCCAAATAGCAGAATACACATTCTTTTCAAATGTACATGGAACATTCTTCAGAATAGATCATGTTAGGCCACAAAACAAGTTTCAACAAATTTCAGAAGATTGAAATCTTATCATACATCTTTTGCAGTCATAACAGTAGAAAACTAGAAATCATCACAAGATTAACCTTGGAAAGAACTCAAATACTTGGAGGTTACATACATGTTGCTAAATAATGAATGAGTCAACAAAGAAAGAAGAAATCAAAAGATACATGGAAACAAATGAAAATACAATGCCCAAACTTTGGAGATACAGCAAAAGCAGGTCTAAGGGGAAGGATAATAGCAATAGAGGCCTAGTCAAGAAGAACAAACAGAGCTGAAAGCCAGTAGAAGAAAGGAAATAATGAAGATGAAAGTAGAAATGAAATAGAGACTATAAAACAATAGAACAGAACCAGAGATGGTTCTTTGAAAAGATCTACAAAATTGATAAACTTTTAGCCAGACTCATGGAGAAAAAAGAGCAATATAAAATCAGAAATGAAAGAGAAGAAATAACCAGCACCATAGAAATATAAAGGATTATAAGAGATTATGAAAAATTTTATGCCACCAAATTGGAAAACCTAGAAGAAATAGATAAATTGCTAGAAGTATTTAACCTTCCAAAGCTGAAACATGAAGAAATAGAAAATTTGAGCAGACTCATTACTAGCAATGAAATTTAATTGGTAATCAGAAAACTCCCAAAAAACAAAAGTCCAGGGACAGATGGCTTCACAGGCAAATTCTACTAAACATTTAAAGAAGAGTTAATACGTATTCTCAAACTATTTCAAAAAATAGAAGAGGAAGGAAAGCTTTCAAGTTCACTCTGTGAGACCATATTGAACTCTTATACCAAAAAATACTACGAAAAAGTACTATACACAAGTATCTCTGATGAACATAGATGCAAAAATCTTCAACACAGTATTAGCAAACTGAATCCAACAATCCATTTAAAAAAATCATTCATCATGATCAAGTTGGATTTCTTCCAGGTATGCAAAAATCGTTTGATATTCACAAATCAATCAGTGTGATAAGTCATATCAACAACAGAGTAAAAACTCTACGACTGTTTCAGTAGATGTGGAAAAAGCATTTGAGAAGTACAATATCTATTCATCATAAAAACTCAATAATACAGGTTTCAGGGGAACTTACCTCAACATAATAAAGGCCATAAAACAACATCACACTCCATAGTGAAAAACTGAGAGCTTTTCCCTTAAGATCAGGAATGAGACCAGGATGTCTACTGTCTCTCTTTTATTCAGTATAGTATTGGAAATCCTAGCCAGAGCAGTCAAATAAGAAAAAGAAATAAAAGACATCCAAATTGGTAAGGAAGAAGTAAAACTATTTGCAGATGACAAGATACTGTATATAGAAATCTGAAAGATTCCACTAAAAAACTACTAGAGCTTATAAATGAAATCAGTAAGGTCATAGGATACACAACTAATATACAGAAATATTGCATTTCTATACACTAATAATGAAGTAGCTTAAAGAGAAATTAAGAAGACAATTCCATTTATAATCACACCCAAAGGCTGATATAGCTGAATTGTATATATTTAGGTAATCCCAGTCAGTGATAAAAATGATATATACCAGAAAATATTATACTTTTTAACTCCAAAGGAAAAGTTGGCCAATACTTCTAACTGTAATTAGTGTAGCTTAAAAAGAACCACATTACATAACCTTAAAAGTTCTGAAGTACCAAAAAAGGTATTTGAAAATCATGCAAATCTGATAAAATGCTTAGGAATAAACTTAACCAAGGAAGTGAAAGACCTGTCCTCTGAAAACTATAAAAAATGATGAAAGAAATTGAAGATGACAGTAACAAAGGGAAAGATAGTCCATGTTCATGGATTGGGAGAACTAAAATTGTTTAAATGCCCATTCTACCCAAAGAAATCTACAGAATTAATGCAATCCCTATCAAAATACCAACAGCATTTCCCATAGAACTAGAACAAATAACCCTAAAATTTGTATGGAACGGCAAAAGACCCTGAATAGCCAAAGCAGTCTTAAGAAAGTACAAAAAAAGAGGTACCACAATTTCAGATTTCAAGATAGACTACAAAGCTGTAGTAAACAAAATAGTAATATCCTGGCATAAAAATATAACCAGTTAGTGGAACAGAATAGAGAGTCAGAAATAAACTCATTCTCTGATGATCAATTAATCTATGACAAAGGAGGTAAGCATATACACTAGGAAAAAGTCTCTTCAACAAATGGTGTTGTGCAAACTGGACAGTTAGATGCAAAAGAATGAAACTTGACCACTTTTTTAAACTATACATAAAAGTAAATTCAAAATGAAGGACCTAAATGTGAGACCTGAAACCATAAAAGTAGTGGAAGAAAACATAGGCAGTAGTTTCTTGGACATTAGGTGTAGGAACATTTCTCTAGATATGTTTCCTTTGGCAAAGAAAGCAAAATTAAACTCTTGGGACTACACCAAAATAAAATTTGCAAAGCAAAGGAAACATCAACAAAACTAAAAGCCTACCAAATGAGAGATATTTGCAAATAATGTGTCTGATAAGGAGTTAATGTCCGGATGTGCTAAGAACTTAATACAAGTCAACACCAAGTAATATAATAATCTGATAAAAAAAATGAGCAAAGAATCTGAATAGACATTTTTCCGAAGAAGACATATAGATGGCCAAGCGATACATGAAAAGATGCTCAACATCACTCATCATCAGGGAAATGATATATCATCAGGAGATGAGATATCTGCTCACTCCTGAGAGAATGGCTAAAATAAAAACACAAGAAACCAATGTTGGCAAGGATGAGGAGAAAAAGGAACCCTTGTGCCCTGTTGGTGGGAATTCAAAGTTGTGCAGTTACTATGGAAAACAGTATAAATTCCTCAAAAAATTAAAAATAGGTTTACCATATGATCCAACAATTCCACTACTGGATATTTGCCCAAAGAATATGAAAACACTAAATTCAGCAAGATATATGTACCCTTATGTTTATTGCTACATTATTTATAATTGCCAAAATATGGAAGTAACCCAACTGCCCATTGATAGATGAATGGGTAAAGAAGATGTGGTGTGTACACACACATTTGAATATTATTCAGCCATAAAGAATGAAATTTTGCCATTTGCAACAACATGGATGGATCTAAAGGGTATAATGCTAAATGAAATAAGTCAGAGAAAGACAAATACCATATGGTTTCACTCATGTGGAATTTAAGAATCAAACGAAAAATAGAGACAAGAAACAAAATACAGGGAATAAATTGATGGTTACCAGAGGGAGGGTGGGTGGGGGTTATGTGAAATAGGTGAAGGAGATTAAGAGTACAATTATCAAGATGAACACTGAGCAGTGTATAGAATTGTTATATTGTTATATTGTACATCTAAAACCAATATAACACTGTATATTAATTATACTTGAATAAAAATATACATTTTACAGTATTGTTGCCATTTAATAAGAGTCTGGTTTTTTAAAATACAATTTTTTGGTACTTGGTGCAGAAGAGAACTTTAAAGTTGTGATGTTCTTTTTAGCTATATTCACGGTAGAACAGTAGGTCAACCTTTTGAATTAAAAATTGCAATATTTTCTGGTATAAATTTTTATTACTGAGTGTGGTTACCTAAATATGTATAGTTCAGCTATGTCAACATTTGAGATGACTGAAACACTACCTCTGGTTTTACTGATAAGGCAGTTTATGAAACCATTTAGTATAATAGGTGTTTACTAATTTAATATTCTTTCTCTCTCTCTAATTCTGTATTTTTCATTTTTTAAAAATCCTCAGTATAGGTGATGTTTTAAGTAGTTTTTTAATGGTCTGTGACTTAAGTTGGACCATAATCTGTTTACAGATGAAGATAGTGCATTTCATTACTATGAATCTCTGTGGCAAACACTGATGTTTGCCTCCTGGTTGGCCATTCCCCTTGTGTCATTAGTACTGGTTTTGTTCACCCATTTTTCTCTCTGCTGATATTTTGGACAGCACTTCCTTGTGTGAAACAGCTATATACTCTTCAGGATATTGGGCCTCCCTAGCTCTAATTTACTAAATGCTAATAGTGGTTCCCCCAGTTTCCATTACAACTAAAAATATCATAGATTTGCAGACAGCTTCTGGAGTATTGAAACCACCCCTGTGCTGATTTTGGTAGTCCCCCCCCCCCCCCACCAAATTGTTAGTCTGTGTACATGGTATAATGTAATTGACTGAAATATGTGAGTTGTTTGGGTGCTTCTGAAAGTTTTTCTTAATAATAAAAATGGGCACATGCATATTTGCCAGTTTTTTTCAGTTTATCTTTCTAATAATTTTATGTACAAAGAAGGATATGTGCAGATTTTTGCAAATTTTATCTTTTTTTTTGTTTTGTGCAGAGGATGGAAGCTCTAAATATACTGAGATTAAGGACAAACTGTTTTTTTTTTTTAAGTTTATTTATCTTGAGAGAGAGAGAGGGAGAAAGAAATCTAAGCAGACTCCGCACTGACAGCGCAGAGCCTGACATGGGGCTTGAACCCAAGAACCATAAGATTGTGACCTGAACCAAAGCCAGGAGCGGGATGCTTAATTGACTGAGCCACCCAGGTGTCCCAAGGGCAAACTCTTTAGGTTCCTAAGTTAGTAATAGCTTTGTTTTTTCAGCAAATTGCATTTAAGTTTTGTATCTTGTTGGTAAAAAATATAGCCTATGGGGGTGCCTGTGTGGCTCAGTTGGTTAAGCTTCTGACTCTTGATCTCACGGTTTGTGAGTTCGAGCCCCACATCGGATTTTGCATTGACAGCTCAAAGATTCTACTTGGGATTCTCTCTCTCTCTCTCTCTCTCTCTCTCCCCCTCTCTCCCTCCCTCCCTCCCTCTCCCCCTCTCCCTCCCCCCCTCCCTCCCTCTCTTCCTCCTCCCTCTCTTCCTCTCTCCCTCCCCCTCTCCCTCCCCTCCCCCATCACTCTGCCCCTCCCCTGATTGCATTCTCTTCTCTCTCTAAAAATAAATAAACATTAAAAATATACATAGATGAACTTTGAATTCCTTTCTTTTACTTCCCTCCTGCTTAGTCTTTTCTCCTTCCAAAATAACTTTTAAATAAAATTAATAATCTTTTACCATTTTGAAATTGTAGTTCAAAAGATATTGCAAGTAAAAAACTAGCTTTTTGCCACAACCATTTGAGAATAAGTTCCCAACCTCATGTCTCATTACCCACCGTACTTTAGGGTGTAAATCTTTTTTTTTTTTTTTTTTTTTAATGTTTATTTACTTGAGAGAGAGAGCAAACACTGGGGAGGGGCAGAGAGAGAGGGAGACACAGAATCCAAAGCAGACTCCAGTCTCTGAGTTGTCAGCACAGGGCCCGATGCAGGGTTTGAACCCACGAATCCAAGATCATGACCTGAGCCGAAGTCGGACACTTAACTGACTGAGCCACCCAGGCACCCCTTTAGGGCGTAAATCTTATAAACAAATATATTCTTCCATGTAACCACAGTTTAGCTTTCCAAATAAGCAAATTAGCATCAAGACATGACTACCACCTAATCCTCAGACCCCATTCAAGTTTCACAGTTGTTTCAGTCATGTCCTTTATTTCAGAGGGATCCAGTCTTCTATTACATGTGTTATTTAGTTATGTCTTTTTAGTTAGCCTGAACAGGTTCTCAGTTTCTGCTCGACTTTCATGACTTTGTTGGTTTTGAAGAAAATAGGCTAATTATATTGTAGAATATTTCTGTTGGGATTTACTTGATATTTCTGTATGTTGAGATTCAAGTTATATGTCTTGAGCAGGCATATCATAAAAGTGATGATACGCTGTTTTTCTTGGATACTCTTGGGTAATCCATGATTTTGATTCATCCCAGTTCTGATTGGCTTAATGATAATGTATTTTCCCATTCTGTTTTTGAGAACATTTGGTTTTGTTTTCTTTCTTTCCATTATTACTAATACTGCTGCTCCGAACATTCTAGGACATTTTTGGAAAACATATTTCTGTGTTACATGCCTAGGATTGGAAATGTAGAGTAGATAGGGTATGTCCATGTTCAACTTTAGTGGATTCTAACTTTTAATGAATTTGTCCTATATATAGTTACTTTAGTCCCATCTTGTATCATCTTCTGCTCACTCATGACACTCCAGCCATACTGGCCTTTTTTATTCTGCAAAAATGCCATGATTGTCTCCTTCCTAAAACACATTTTCCTCTATTTGTTCAGCTAGCTCTTTCATGTTAGATATAATATTGTTATTGTTTATTTCTTTGGTAATTGTCTACCTCCACTACAAAATAAGCTTTTTAAAAATAGTTTATTTGTTTTTGAGACAGAGGGAGACAGAGCATGAGTGGGGGAGGGGCAGAGAGAGAGAGAGGGAGACACAGAATCCTAAACAGGCTCCAGGCTCCCAGCTGTCAGCACAGAGCCTGATGCAGGGTTCGAGCACACGAACCGTGAGATCTGACCTGAGCTGAAGTTGGACGCTTAGCCGACTGAGCCACCCAGGAGCCCCCAAATAAGCTTATAAAAAAATTTCATCTAACTTGTTAAGTACTGTGTCCCTAGTACCCAAAACGATATGTGGGTAAACAAAAAGTTAGTAAAAAAAAAAAATAAATAAATAAAATTAACAAAGAACTGAAGCTTCTAAAATTGTTATGTGAGGCAAAGAAATATATCTTTCCCTCATTCATTTTTTCCTTAACTGGTTATCAGTTTATTGCAACTCAGCTCCTAATTCAACCTTTATTCCTCCTCTGTAACCATACCCTAATATAATTTTTAATATTTGCTCAGTTTTTAAAAAGTCTAAATCCCTTGATAATACAACTTCTTATAAAGATACAGTTAGGGACACCTGGGTGGCTCAGTCAGTTAAGCATCCAACTCTTGATTCAGCTCAGGTCATGATCTCATGGTTGTGAGACTGTGCCCCCTGTCAGCCTCTGCACTAAGCATGAAGCCTGCTTAAGATTCTCTCTCCCTCTTTCTCTCTGCCCTTCTTTCCCACTTGTGCTGTCTCTCTAAAAATAAAAAAAAATATATTAATTTATTAATATATACTGTTATTAGGCCTTATATAATGTCCAGCTTACATTCTGTTTATTCAACAAGCATTTTTAAAACATGTCAGTTATACTATATAGTGCCTAGGTAGTAAGGAAGATGGGAAATTTATGAGACAGGACTTTGACCCTCAAGAACCATCTTATCTAGTTAGTAGAGGGAGCTAAAGTGTACATGAAAGACTCAGTGACTAGGTTGAAAATGGGAATTGTCCTGAGAGTTGTGTCACCTCAACTCAGGGAATTTTGAGAAAAGATGGAGTTGACATTGGCTTTAAGTGATTTGCTGTAGGGACATGAACAATTTGCAGAGAGCAGTAAAGCTAAATGATTGGGATGCTGGAATGCTTCGGCTGTGTTTGGGAACTGGTTAGTGGCTTGTTTGCTTAGGTTTAATGCCTCTGAAGAAGAGTAGAAGGTAAATTGTAGCCATGCATATCACTAGGCTAAGGTGTTTTGCGTTTTAGTCTGTATGCTATTGGTTTCCAGACATTTTTTTAAAAATATTTTTATTTATTTCTAGGAGAGAGAGAGAGAGAGACAGCGTGAAGAGGGGAGGGTCAGAGAGAGATGGAGACACAGACTCCGAAATAGGCTCCAGGCTCTGAGCTGGCAGTCAGCACAGAGCCCGATGCGGGGCTCGAACCCACTACCGCGAGATCATGACCTAAGCGAAAGTCGGACGCTTAACCGACTAAGCCACCCAGGCGCCCCGGTTTCCAGACATTTTTGATTATGTTCCCTGTTAAAATATCACACATCTTTAATGTACAGATGTAGATATTAGAAAATGGTGGTTTTCAAAAAGAATTAGAATAAAAGAGGAATAGATATTTAATAATTTCTTTACCCATCTCAGTAGGTCATCTTGCATTATCTATTTTGGAAACCATTTTGATAAATTGCTAGTGTTACTATTGGAGATGTGTTTTAGCAATAGGAATATAAGAGCTGTTTGGGAGAGAAAATGATTTTGGTATTGGATGTGTTGAATTTCTTAGATTAACAGGACATTCTCGTAAATCTGGGTTGAAATTTAGAGGAGTGCTTGGAGACTCAGACATTGATTTGGAAGTCACCCACATGGTTGCGAAGTTTTTGAACCTGAACTAGTGGATTCAGTTTCTAAGCAGTAAAGAATAAAGAGGAAAGAGGATAAATACTAAACTATATCAAGGTTGGGTATGGGGACCAGGCAGGTGCAATGAGTTGGATACCACACATAAACAAATCTGTCTTGATTTTTTTCACCAATTGTATTTTACTTTGGAAAATGAGACTTTTGGCACCATTCGCAGAATAAGATTCAGTAACAGTTATTTTCTTGAAATATTCTAGGTTTTTGATAGAAAGCTTTTTCTCATAGAGAAAAATCAGTAATGTATATGAAAGTGCTTTTTTTTTTAAAGTTACAAACTGTTGTATATTTTTTTTAGGTATTCATTTGAATAGGTTAGTTCTTGTGAAGAATAATATCTTAAGAGGTTTTGATTTTTCCTTTTGTTTCTCCCAATAGTGCTTAGTACAGTTTTGCATTTTGTGTTTATGGAAATTATTGGTGGAAAGAATTTTAATGATTCACTTATGTCAAGTTTTCTTTGCTTTTTAGTTGCCAGGAAATATTAGTGGTACACATACATAGATTTTTTTTTTTTTTTTTTTTTTTTTAGAGCAGGAAAGGATTTTAGAGTTGTGTTGTAATAATTTGTGTGTTTTCCTGCCCTCGTTCTTAGTGACTAGATGGCAAACTCTACTGTAGACAGCAGGGGACGTGCTTGCTTGTTCTGTTATGTATGGTAGTGCTTTAGTGCAATGCTTTCTTGTTATGAGAGGCTCTCAGTAAACACCAGTAATGTCTCTTCATTTTGGCCATGAAAGTTTAGCTCCAGAAAGTTTCAATGGTTTACCAGAATTTACTCAGCTGATTAGTAAAGGTCTCCCAAAGCTCCTTAAGCCCAGTACCCTTCCTTTTTGCTACATTTTGTTGATTCTTTCCCAGCCCACTCAGATACCTCTTCCCCTCTACTGCTTTCTCTGATTTGCCCTCACTTCCATTATGTGTTTAAATGTAGAGTTCACCAGGGTAGAGATTGAGCCATACTCCACTTCTCCATGGTAGGGACTGTGCTATATTCAGTTTAATTATCTCAGAAGCCTAGCACAGTGCCTTGTGCAGAGAAGGTGCTCAGGATCTGATGAAGTACCTTGTGAGAACTGCCTGTTTGTATTTTCTCCGGATTTGTTGAAAACTAAAGTTAAATGGAGGTTGCACTTTAGTGTTCAGTTTATAAAAGAGTGAAATCTTGATAATGTTTGAAGTGTAACTGTTTATAACCTCAAAACACTTCTGAAGAACTACTGCAGTTGGTTGAAGTAGTTAAGATTGTTAACTCTTTTGACAGTTTTCCTCTGGAATATGTAAAAATGTGAATTTTATACTTTGTTTAGAAACTCCCATGATGCAACATAAACCAGGCTTAAACTTTAGCCACCTTGAGAGTAGCAGCATCATTCTTCATAGTTGGACTAACTCCCTAGAGTAATTCTTGGGTTACTATTTTGGTGTTCACCTTTTGTCCCCTGTGCATCCTACCCAACCCCCAGTCACAGAAAAGATCCCTCTTACACTCTTTTAAAAACACTTCTGTTTCTCAGGTCATTTATCATATTTAAGAATTATAGTTCTTATTTTGAGGCCATAGCCTAGATTGGTTAGAAAATGCTTAGTACATTACTTATGGTTTATATACTTATTTATTTTTTACTCTGCTGCATTGCTTTAACTGATAACTGAGTGTGCTGAGATACAGATTTTTATCCCTATTACTTACTTGTGATGAGAAAATATCAGCAGATTCAGTTGCTAGGAAACAGCTGAATACTGAAATAGGTTTTTCTTGGGGGGGGATTTGCAAATTCAAATCTTTGACAGTTCTCTCTTAGAGCAAAAATTTATTCAGTCACTTGAAAGATTCATCATCTGTTAGTTTTCCAATTTCTTAAAATATCAAGTATTTTTATGTTTTATTTACTTAAATTTTTATTTTAATTCCAGTTAGCTGACCTACAACATACAGTGTTATATTAGTTTTCCTGTTCAAAAATTTTACACAGGGGAGCTAGAAATATGAAAAATGAGGATTGATTAGATGTTGAGACTGTAATTTGTAACAGTAACTGGAGATTGAAAAAGTACTGATTAGACATTTTTGTGGTTTTTATTTATTTATTTATTTTTGAGAAAGAGAGCATGAACAGGTGAGGTGCAGAGAGAGAGGAGGACAGAGGACCTGAAGCGGGCTCTGTGCTGACAGCAGAGAGCCTGACGTGGGGCTTGAACTCATGAACTGGGAGATTATGACCTGAGCCAAAGTCAGACGCTCTGTGGACTGAACTACCAAGTTGCCCCTAAATTTTAGTTTTCTTAAAGGTTTGAGTCATCATTAATGAAAGAAAGAATGGAAGGGAGATATATATAAACATACACACGCAGGACACAGAGGATTTAACAGAAGTACAATATTGTATTAACGAAACCAACTTTGGTCGAAATAGGATTGGCTGCATCCTATATTAAATTGCCTTTTACCTGCTCTTTTACCCTATAATATTTAATATTATGTGCCAGAGAAAGTAAATATTAAAAAGAAGTATTTATTTATAATCAGATTGGCTTTCTTTTATAACTAGATGTCATTTGATTTTGTGATAGCTATGTAATGTTTAGAAAAAGATTTTTATTCACATTCAATACGGTAAGTTTTCTTGGGTGTTCACCCTTGGCCAGGCAAAAACACAGATATGATTAAGTGTTAGGGCATGATTAAGCTTTAGGGTGCTCAAAACATGTGAGAGGGAACATCAGTGGGAGAGGAATGTAAATGGTCATCCTACACTGTAGTCACTAAAAGCAGAAGTACAGAGATAGCATAGAAAAGACAAGGATGAATTAGTGTGGAGATCCCAGAGAGTTTCAAAGAAAATGTCGCTCTGATCTGGATTTTGCAGAGCTCTTTGTTAGATGTGAACAATTCCTTGACCTTGTCTTTTTGGGGAAGTAGGGGCAGGCGATGGTGATGAGACCACTGTTATTTTTAAGTTCCCTCTTTGTTTCTTCTTTGTCCATACCTATGGCTGACAACAAACCCAGGCATTTCTCATCCTGCCCACTCCATTTAGGCAGATGAGTACTGTCCGTATACAGTTTCTAATTCTGTACCTTCAAATTTCACTTCTTGTCTATTTAATTGCACACATATATTTGAGGAACTTGTCAGGGAGTGCAGAATCCATCTTCTGATTTACATGCATCGTGAATCTTGGGCCTCCGAAATAAAAGTCTTATGGAAGGCTTTACATCTTTATCCAAGTGACACAGAACCCTGTGAATTCAGGCAGCATATATACTAAAATTGGGGTGGTGTGGAAAATGTTATCTAGAATGTTCTAGGAAAGCATTGTGTAAGTTCAAAACAAAAATAAAAACATCAAATGAAAATTGTCCTAGACTAGTTGATACTAGAAATAATCAAGGAATAATAGAATTGAGAATAACAAAATGCACAGGCTTAGTTTCCCCTAAAATTTTAAGGATACATTAACAATAGGGGTAAATGTTTTATGAGCCTCTTGCTGTTTGTATAAAATCCTTTTCATTTTTATCAATTGATACTTTTAGGGTAAATTTTAAACTATGATTATTAGGTGAGTTTGTGTTTTTATACCTACATTTTAAATTAGAAACCTATGAAAGTTCTGCAACTTGAGTAATATGGCAAGCAGTGAAGCTCTGGTTTAAGAGCAGTTATGGCTTTTCTTTGTGAAACTGTGATTTTGTCCATATACAAGATTATGTTTGTTGAGTTGCAAAACAGGTGAGCAATGTCAATGAGCTTAGTAAATTGAGCTATGAATGAGGTAATGATCTAGAAAATAGAGAACTGAAACTGGATGAAGGTACAGAAGACGGATTTCTTTCTCATAAATTTGAAAACAGAATAATAGCAAGCAAGATCGCTAACCAGAATGTTATCTTCTATAACCATTCCATAAAAAATCCCACAGTTATCACATTGACTATTAAAGGCTAAAGTAATGAACAGAAGATGAAATAGTACTCAATCTTCGAGGGGAAAAAACACACTAATACAGCTTTGGATTTTGGCAGGGAAGCTGTAATCCCAAAGAAAGAGAATAACAATTTGCATTTGTAGTCTTTTCTTCCAAGTAGCTTAGAGCTTTGTAAGTACATTTTCATTAATCCTTTAGACTACTTTTGAGTTTTGTTTAAAATATTAAGAAGGAAAACATCTCTATTTTTTTAGGGTGGCTGAAAAAAACTGTATAGTAAAGGTCCTAGAAATTACTTCTTTACCTTGATAATTTCAGTGTTCTATGTATTTCTGCCTTTATTAACACTTAGACTAAGGGATTTATTCTTCAGCAAATATTATCAATTGCACACTGTAGGTTGGGCCTAAGGCAGGAAACATGTACATGTACATGTGCGTGTGCGCGCGCGCGCGCACACACACACACTTTGAAACTATATTTTTCCCTTGTATGATGTGGTGCTGAATCATTTTTCTTAGGTCAAGAGCCTCAGAACTTCACTTACTTTAGCTGGAGAACTGCCTTGCTGGGTTACGTGATTGTGGTAGTGGTGATGGAGGCAGGTTTCTAAGTTTTTTAAGCACTTACTCTATGCCAGACACTGTTTAATTTGTTATATGCACTGCGATTTAATCCTGTCAGTAACATTATGAGGTAGTTAGTAATAGCATGGTTTTTGCAGATGAGGAGACTGAAGCTTTGAAAGATTGAATAACTTCTCCAGGATCCCAGTGCTGATGAGTTACTGAGCCAGAATTCCAGGCCAGTCCAGCTGAATCCATAGTTTCTCTGCTCCTGATCTTCAATGATATCTTTCTCTTTGTGGGAAGTGACACTAGTAGGATTCTTTTTTCCTCTTCTTTCTTGATGAGTGTTGATGAGCAATAAATGTGTTAGTCAGCTCATTACTACAGAGCAATGGCAGAATTGGGAATTTACCATTTAGAAATAAATATCTTAAACCAGCTAAATATCTTAGACTACTCACATTGGAGTTATTTTTCTTACCCACCTTGAGATAGGTGTTTGCTCACTGTACTGCGGTGGCATAACAGTGTCAGGATGTGGTTTTTAAATCCTCTTAATACTTTACTCACAATTATTGTTTTTCACTTGTAGGATTCATGGCTGCTTAGCTTTGGTTTTCTTGTCTTTGTTGGGAAGATCAGCTACTTCTGCTCCTTTTCATCAGAGGAGCAAGAGGAACAAATATTTCCTCAGAATTGACCCTCACTGTTTTTCTCTAGCAAATTCTATTTATTTTTCTGGCCAGAGCTGTGTTTCATGGCCTCTTTTGTTTGGGAGGGCAAATATTTTATTTCTTAAGCCACTTTTGGTAGAGGCAGGCAAGGGAGTAGGGGATTGATTGAATTAGCCAGCCTACGTGTTGGCCACAAGATTGATCAGCTCTGCTGAATTTAGGTGAGATGAAACAAAATAATATTGGCATAATGGCAAAATGAACACCACAATAAGTCTAGTTACTGTATATAGTTACAAGTTTTTCCCCTCTTAGAATGAGAACTTTAAACTCTACTGTCTTAGGGAAGAGGACCTCATAAATGTGTACCTGGTGGGCGTGAGCTGTGTTCTACAGTGGATGGTAGTACTAGGAGATGGTACTGTTGCTGATAACTAACTTTAGGTTTGGGTGAAAGGGCTGGTGGTCTTCAGCAAGTTGTGAAGAAAGAACAAGGCTTTGGAAGAAAAAGGAACTTGGAATTTATTTTTGAGAGAAACTGGATTGAGAGAGAAACTAAAATCAAGAATGTGTTGAATTCTTGTGTGGCTTATGTGTTATCTGGGGTCACCAATAAATTACTAGCCAGTCTTTTTTTTTTTTTTTTTTTCCTGTTTTTAGCAGGTGTTTTTGAAATGAACATGTAGTCCTTATCCTTTTTGTTCAAAGCACTAAATCCAGATTAATTAGTCTCTTGAGTGATGGAGAGAGGATAAGTCAGACTATCCATTTACTCTTGGGAATGGATTGGTGCTGATCTTTTCCGCTGTCATCTCCCTAGTTAACAAGTATGGCTGTAGAAGGTGGGAAGAGAAGGCAGAAAAACGCCCTCTTTGCTCACCAGCGAAAAGGCAAAGTCTGCGGACAGTGGAGGAAGTTGCAGCAAATCCAAGATTATTGTCTTTCACTCAGTTGGGTCTCAAGGCCTGGCAGGTGACAAGGTACCCCTTACCTGTATAAGTTTCTTCTCGCTTTAAAAAAATAAGTTCCTTTCTTTATGATTCTTTCATGTTATATTGTTCTGTTGAATGAGGTCCCTTAATTCATTGTTTTAGATTTTAGAGCAGGCACTTTGTAGTCTTTGTTGTGTGTCTGTGTGTGTGAGAGAGAGAGATGGATGAGGGAGAGAAGGAGGAGGAGAGAGAAAATACGTATTTTTTATCAGCTTAGTCTCAGATGCAATAACTTCAGTAGATAATCCTAATTGTTCAAACCTTCCTATCTCCATTAAACTGAGATTCTGACTCCCACTTTCCCTACTTATCCTACAGCCTATCCATCCCATGTCTTACATGCCCTATACTCATCTTTTTATTATCACTTACATACACTGTGAACTTTGAATTTGATGTCTTGTGTCTTTGCTTCTTTCATTTATATTTTTTCCTAAGTTTTTTATTGTGATAAAACACATACGACATAAAATTTATTGTCTTAAGCATACAGTGTAGTGGTATTAAGTGCATGCGTACTCTTGTGCAGCCATCACCATGATCCGTCTCTAGAACTCTCTTTATCTTGCAAAACTGACACTGTATCCATTTAACAGTAACTTCCCACTACCCCTAATTCCTAAGCCCTGGCAACCACTATTCGACTTCCTTCCTGCCCTCACCCCCTTCTCTCCATTCTTTAGCCTTTGGTAGCCACTATTCTACTCACTGTCACTTGAATTTCACTTAAAATTTGTTTTAAAAAGGTTTCCCATATAAATGAGATTATTCAATATTTGCCTTTCTTTTCCTGGTTTATTCATTTAGCATAATATCTCTGGAGTCATTCATGTTGTTACAAGTGGCCTATTTCTTTTTTATTTGAATGTGTGCTTTTTTTGTTTGTTTTTTTTGTTTTTGTTTTACCTCAAAGTTATTTAAATTCCAGTTAGGTAAGATACTGCATAATATTGGTTTCAAGTATAGAATTTAGTGATTCGTTACTTAAATATGACACTGAGAGCTTATCACAAGTGTCCTCCTTAATACCCATCAAGTATTTAACCCATCTGCCTGCCTACTTCCCCTCCAAGTAACCATCAGTTTGTTCTCTATAGTTAAGAGTCTGTGTCTTGGTTTGCCTCTCTTCCCTCCCACTCCCATGTTCCTCTGTGTTGTTTTTTAAATTCCACATATGAATGAAATCATAAGGTATTTGCTTTCTCTGACTGACTTAATTCACTTAGCATAATACTCTCTAGCTCCATCCATGCCATTGCAAATGGCAAGATTTTAATCTTTTTGTTGGCAGAGTAATATTCCATATCTATACACACCATATCTTTATCCATTTGTTAGTCGATGAACATTTGGGTTCTTTCCATAATTTGGCTATTGTTGACCATGCTCCTATAAACATTGTGGTGCATGTATTCCTTTGAATTAGTATTTTTGTATCCTTTGGGTCAATACCTAGTAGTGCAATTGCTGGATCGTAGGGCAGTTCTATTTTTAGTTTTTTAAATTAAAAAAAAAATTTTTTTTAAGGTTTTTATTTATTTCTAGGAGAGAGAGAGAGAGACAGCGTGAACAGGGGAGGGTCAGAGAGAGAGGGAGTCACAGACTGAAACAGGCTCCAGGCTCTGAGCTGGCAGTCAGCACAGAGCCCGACGCGGGGCCCGAACCCACGAACTGCGAGATCATGACCTAAGCGATAGTCGGACGCTTAACCGACTAAGCCACCCAGGCGCCCCTATTTGTAGGTTTTTGAGGAACCTGCATACTGTTTTCCAGAGTGGCTGCAGCAGTTTGCATTCCTACCAATAAAATAAGAGGGCACCCTTTCTGAATGTGTCTTTGAATAAACAGTAGACTACCAGTCATCTTCCTAAGATTTTATAAAATCCTAAGATTTTATAAGAAACCTTATTCTTTTCCCATAATATGAGTTTAATATATTCTTTGGTAATGCACTTTTCTTTTTTGGTCCCTCTTAACTCTTCAGTCATATTTTTAGTTGTGTGTTTCCTTCCTTTTTCTTGTATCTTATTGTTTTACTTTCTCTTAGTGATAAATAAAGCAAGGCAAGGTGGAAGATGAGATGGGGAAGAATTTATTAGTAAATAACACATCGTCTTTAGTTGAGTAAAATGAAGTATTTATGTTAATATTTAATGAAAATGTGAGAAATACAGGAAAAAATTATTCAGTGTATTTAATTTAAGGAATTACTATAAGGCTTTGTATCTACCATATTTTATTTTGGGATTCTGTTGCATTAATTTGTTTACATGTTTGCCCTGTATCACACTTTTCCATACTTACCTTACGTTATTATTGTTTCCTAGTTAGTATTTGGTGGATAGATGGTACTTGGAAAATATTTCTTGACCTGAACATTGTCAATGTTTTCCTCAACTGTTTCTTAAATTTGCCTTGAAATAAATATTAATATATAAAATATATTCTAATATATATTAGCTATCAATGAAGTATATATTAGTAAATATATAATTATACGACAATTTATCTCAATAAATATATTAATATTTCTTAAAAGAAATATTAGAGGCACCTCACAGGCTTGGTTGGTAGAGCATGCAACCCTTGATCTTGAGTTTGTGAGTTTGAGCCCCAAGTTGGCTGTAGAGATTACTTAAAATCTTAAAAAAAGAAATATCAATGTAATAAGACCTGCTCTGGCAGGAGGAGAGTTGACAGTGGGGCACAGTAAAGTATGCTATTCGGTTAAGTTGGTAAATAAGATGTAACTTTGCAGACAAAAAGTGCATAATTCTATGAGAGAATAAATTAAGGATATGGAGTCAGTCGGGAAGTAGAAGATTTTATTGCACTTTGTAAAGGTATAAAGGAAGAAGGGAATCATAGCTTATAATCTACAATATATTTTAAATTATTGAAGCTGTAATTGACTTTTGAAGATATTGTAGTTTCATCAGTGGGGAAATTGTACCTGGTTCTGATTTGCATGGCAAGTGAATGTCCAGTGTGGAAGGCACCCATGTACTGACCTTGCATCTGTGGAAACCCATGTGGGTTCTTTTTCTGTTTCCAGTGGTGAACCACCGTTGTGTTTCTTACTCCTTGGTCACAACTTTTCTTTTTTCTTGTGATTTCGTGGCCAAATATAATTTACAGTTCTCCATTGCAAGTTGTAATTCCTGCATGTACCTTTGCTAAAAGTACATAATGCATGAGTGCTGTTTAAAAAAGCCTGTGAATTGTGCTTGTTATTGCACTAACCAATAATTTGACATTTATTTTGCCTCCAGTAAGTTCACAGCTTCTGAGAATACCATATACTTGAATTCCATCATTTTATTTAGAAAGAAAAAAATTATTATTAAATAGAATATTTTAAGTGTCTTTTAAAAATATGATTATGGGACTTTTAAGGTTTCATATTATAGTGTCAAATGATTCAGCTACACTCTTGGTTGTTCATTATGTTATTGGAATACTTCACATTTTAGATTTCATAATTCATTGTTGGGCATTAATATATGGTTCAGTGTGTAAACATACATACATTTACATATACTCTCCAGTTTTACTTTTTAAACTTTTTCACTTGTGACTCTATTATTGTCATACTATTATGGTAAAGTAGATTAACAGTTTCTGGGAAAATTCAACCACGTAAACAGTAAAAGGTAGTTTACTTTAAAGTACCTTAGGTCTATTGGACAGAACACCTTCAGTTAAGATATAATAAGTCTGTTGAGGAGTCTGGGTGGCTTAGTAGGTTAAGTGTCCGACTTCGGCTCAGGTCATGATCTCGCAGTTTATGGGTTTGAGCCTTGCATCAGGCTCTGTGCTGACAGCTCAGAGTCTGGAGCCTGCTTTGGAGTCTATCTCCCTAGCTCTCTGTCCCTCTCTCTCTCCAAAAAAAAAAAAAAAAAACCCCACATTAAAAGAGAAACATCTATTATGTAAATATGTAATTCTTTACTTAAGAAACATCCAAATGTTGATTTTATTTTACTTTTGGTAGAGAAGACTTAATTTAAGAATTAGGAGAAAGTAGGGAAGCCTGGGTGACTCAGTGTTAAGCATCTGACTCCTGATTTAGGCCCAATTCATGTTCTCATGGTTTGTGGGTTTGAGCCCTGCATCAGGCTTTGTGCTGCTGGTATGGAGCCTACTTGGGATTCTCTCTCTGTCCCTCTCTTCTGCCCCTCAGTTGCTCTCTTTCTCTCAAAATGGGTAAATTAACTAAAAAAAATTAGAAGAAAGTTGAGTGTCATAGTTTAAATTATATACCCTTTTTTGCTTCTACTGTAAGCTTTGTTAATAGAAAAGTGTTCTGTCCTTTATATATATTGCAGGCTATTTTCTCTTTCTGAGTCATCCTCTGGAAATTGTTAAAACTCCTATTCCCAGGTGTGTGTGTGTCCCTAAGGGAACAATGCCAGTTATCTCCTTTGCTCTTATTAGTCTGTTTGCTTTAACTGTGCTTAGTATTTCTCTTTAAGGCCATCCTTGGCATCTGAGGCATTGAAACTGACATTTTGTTAAGAAATGTCTCACAATGGGGCCTCCTTTTCAGCAGCTGGGCACCAATTCACTTAAGAGTCCCTCACTCCTGGTTTCACAATCTTGTTCTTTAAGGATCAGATCTACTTTTCCCATGACTATCAAAAGAATAGAAGCTATTTGAAATAAGAAGATAGTTTTTTGACCGATGCAGGGGTCAAACTCACAGACTGTGAGATCTTGACCTGAGCTGAAGTCGGACGCTTACCTGACTGAACCACCCAGGAGCCCCATGTTTGCATTTTTTAACCAGCTTTATCAAGGTATAAATTGTACACATGAAATTTAACTTTAAGTGTATGCAGTTATATAACCATCATCACAATCAAGATATGTAGCATTTTCATCAACCCCCCAAAATTCCATGTTCCCTTTAGCAGTGAATCCTCTCCTTCCACCACTGGCCCTGAGCAAACATTTATCTGTTTTCTATAATGATAATTTTGTCAGAATTTCATATAAATTGAATCATACAGAATGTATTTCTCTGTTTGGCTTTTCTTGATCTTCATTATGTTTTTAATATTCATCTGTGCCATTTCATGTATTAGCAATTTATTTTTTTATTGTTGTGTAGTCCATTGTATGAATGCACCACAGTTTATCTCATCTTGATTTGGTGGACCTGTAGATTGTTGCTGGTTTTTGGTTATTATGAATAAAACGGCTGTGAACATTTGGATAAATACCTTTGAGTGGTATTTATTTATTTATTTATTTATTTATTTATTTATTTGAGAGAGAAACAGAGCATGAGTGGAGGAGGGGCTGAGAGAGAGCGAGACACAGAAGCTGAAGCAGGCTCCAGGCTTTGAGCTGTCAGCACAGAGTCTGATGCCAGGCTTGAACCCATGAACCATGAGATCATGACCTGAGCTGAAGTTAGACACTGAACCTACTGAGCCACCCAGACACTCCTAGAATTGATTTTTAAATATTTACTTTGCATCTTACAATTTTGCTAAATTTTAGTAGCTTCTTGGTAGGTTCTTTAGTATTTTATGTATGGACACCCAAATAGTCTGTGAATAAGGACAGTTTTATTTCTTTGCTTCTAATTTGTATGCCTTGTATTTATTTTTCTTGCCTATTACTCTGGTTAGGGCTTCTATTACAGTATTAAACAGAAGTGGTGAGAGTGGGCATCCTTGTCTTGTTCCTGATCTTAGGAGGAACACAATTAGTCTTACAGTATTAAGTATGAGATTAGCTCTAGGTTTTTCACAGATGTCCTTTTATCAGGCTAAGAAGGCTTCCTTCTCTTCCCACTTTGCTTATTTTGGGGGATAGGGATAGTTATGAATGGTCTCATGCTGTGAGCATTTATTCATTTATTGAGATGATCCTGTGGTTTTAAATTATGTTTAGTCTCTTTATGTGGTTAATTATTTTTTTTAATGTTAAATCAGTCTTGCATTCCTGGAATAAATCTGCTGTGTCAAGGTGTCTTATCTTTTTCACATATTGCTGAATTTTGCATCATTGCTCATGAGAGATACTAATCTAGCTTTTTTAATATAATATCTGTCTGATTTTGGTATCAGGTTAGTGTTGGCCTTATAAAATGAGTTGGGAAATGTTTCCTTCTGTGAAGTTTCTGAAGCAGTATAATATAAAACATACAATTTAATTATTTTATATGTGGAATTATACAAATTATCATCACTTTTTCTGTCTTTTCTCTTAAAATAGATCTTAACTAAGTTTGTGTTATAAGCTGGTTTAATATTTTATAACTAAAAATTAATATTTTAATAAGTTTTAAGAGCACAGGGAAAAAGCTCTGATTTAAAAAAAGTAGGTTATGCTAGTCATCTTAGGACAGTAGGCCTTTTCATAGCAAATTTGGGAACTGTAGGAATATATGACAACAAAAGATTTATACAAGTTATTCTGGGTAGTGTGGTATTTAACATTTGGAATCCATTGTCTTAACATTATTTCATAATCATTTTCTAAAACTATTATGTTTAGTGGTACCTGGTTGGCTCAGTCAGTTAAGCATCCGACTTCGGCTCAGGTCATGATCTCTTGGTACATGGGTTCGAGCCCTGCATCAGGCTCTGTGCTGACAGCTAGCTCAGAGCCTGGAACCTGTTTCGGATTCTGTGTCTCCCTCTCTATCTGATCTTCCCCAGTTCATGCTGTCTCTCTCTCTCAGAAATAAATAAAAAAAAAAATTAAAAAAAATTTTAAACTATTATGTTTATTAGCACCATTTTTAGTGATTAGATTATCATGTGAAATTAAAATAATTCTTGATAATTGGAATTTTATCCTGTTTCTAATATTTTATATAGTTTTAATTTTTGATGTTACCCTTTGTTTATCTTGTATCTTTTTAATTTTTTTTCTTTTATCTTTTTAAAGATAGAGTTAGAAAATAAACTATTGGGTCAAAAAAATCTATTTTAAAGTTCTTGATACATGTTGTGGAACTGTTTTTCTATATATTACTTGTTCTTCCCCAAGCACTGTACAAGGATGTCTGATTTCACTCTTCAGTGATATGGGATTTTACAATTAGAAGTCTTAACTAATATGATCGGTAAAAGTAGTGTTTTTTTAAAATTTTTGACTTGCGAGAGAGAGAGAGAGAGAGAGCGAGCGAGCAAGAATTGGGGAGGGGCAGAGAGAGAGGGAGACAGAGAAATCCCAAGCAGGCTCCATTCTGTCAGCAGAGAGCCCGACATGGGGCTTGATCTCACAAAATGAGATCATGAACTGAGTTGGATGCCTAACTGACTGAACCACCCAGGTGCCCCAAATATCTTAAACTATGTTTAATTCCATTTCTTTAATAACGGGAAATATTTTTAAAAATTCTTAAAGACTTATAGGCTAGTTATTCAGAAGAATTATACAATAGAAGAATGAAGGGGATATAAAAAAAGGGAAAGTAAGCTCTTAAAAGAAACAAAAACAAATGCATAAGGTTACAGACTTTCTTTAACATAAAGGGAAAGGGAATTTAACTTTTATTGAATAACCTTACTAGTTCATTGTGAAATGGGTAGAATGTGACATAAGATCCATGAATCGCCTATTCTGATTTCTTCATATTATACCAACACTTCATACACTTAAAGAATCTCAATATTTATAAAGTTGACTTTATGGCTTGTGTCATTGATGAAAGTTTTTGCAGAATAGCTACCTGTTACCTAAAAATAGGTGTCAAAAGCACAGAGAAGGCGACCACATTCAGCCCTACAACTGTGCTATTGATCCACTCAAAAGTGGTAATTTGAAAAAAGTGAAAGAAAATAAGCAGTGAAACTCAAGCTGTGTGAAGATATAGGCAGAAAATTTGGTCTTTATAGTAAATTTGATAGATGATACAATGTAAGAACATGGATGACTAACGAAAACTTAGAGGAGAAACAAAAATGGAGACTTAAAGTATGCTTAGGTGGATAAAAGAAAATAGGGACTTTTAAATAAAAATCTGTGTATCTTTTTCATGGTAAGCAAATTAAGTTATAACTTGTTTCAAACAAACATCTGAGGCAGCTTGAAGTGGTAAAAAAAAAAAATTAGTACTAATGAACAAATCATAACTCTGAAGTGTCAATGTGGATGCTGTGGTTGGGCTTCATATTTAGTTATAAGCTTCTTGGGAATAAGGGCAAAAAGGAAACCAATCATTTACATAAAAAGGGAGGGTTTTTTAAAATGTAACTTAAGATTGACAATAAACTATTTGTAAAATAAAAAAAAATAAAATGTAACTTAAGGACTGTGCTGTGCCAATTAAATAAAAATTTTTACTGGAGCATGTATGTTTTAATAGAAAAAACAATAAATCATCAAAATGGTAAAATCCTTTAGTATATTTTAGACTCTGGTTAAACACTATAGTAGACATATTTGATTTGAACTTTTACGCATATAACTTGGTATTTAGGTATTTATCCCATCTCTCTAGTATTCAATGAGAAGCTCCTATGCACTCAGCCTTGTTCCCAGGGCTTTGAAAGGAAACAGATACACTCCATGTAGTCCCTGTATCATGAAAGCTTAAGTTCTAGACAGGAAGGCAAATGAACAACAGGAAACATTTTAGAAAATAATTAAATAGAAGCTTGAAGGTATCAGCTATAGGTATATTGCTTGGACTATGCAAATTACTTGATTTGGATCTAGAAATATTTGGTTAAGTAGGAAATAAGGTGTGGATAGGAAGAAGTTCTTTTGGAGATGGTAAAGTGCAGCTTGGTTTCATCCTTCTGAATTCAATTCAGAGCCCACATAACATTGAAGTGGAGAAGAAGAGACTATTTTTCAGATCTTCTGCCAAGGATGGTCACAAATGATACCCATTTGAAGGACCTGAATTTTTGTGGTAGTTAAGAAACAGATTGAAAAGAATATGGGGCGCCTGGCAGTTGCACTTGGTAGAGCATCCAACTCTTGATCTCAGGGTCGTGAAATCAAGCCCCATGTTGGGCATGGAGCGTACTTAAATAAAAAAAAAAAAAAAAGATAAGACTGGATAGTTCTTTTTCACCTTCAAATTCTCAGTTCCTACCCCACTACTTTGCATATTATAAAGGTTATTTTTTTTTAAGTTTGAGAGCAACCTGGGAGAGGCAAAGAAGGAAGAGGGAGGGAAGAGGGGGAGGGAAGAGACAGAGAGAGAGACAACAAATCCCAAGCAGGCTTTGTTCTGTCAGCTCAGAGCCTGATGTGTGGGGCTAAGTCTCACAAAACCTGAGATCATGACCTGAGCTGAAACCAAGAGTTGGATGCTTAACCCGTTAAGCCACCCAGGCACCCCATAAAGGTTTAATAAATGTTTATTGCATGAATGAAAGGAAAAATGGAAGAGAGATGCTCTATAACAGTTTGTAAGATAAATAAAATATTAATCAAGTAAAATTAGAAACTTTTTAAAGAGTTTTAAAGAAAGGATTGAGTAATGAGAGCTATTTATTTTTCTAATTACACTAACAGGGCAACTTGTCATTAATTTTTTTTAGCGTCTAGTTTATCTTCTGTATTTAATTGAAACTGTATTACTTTATAGGAAGTTGTAGGTTTGTACTTATAAAATAATCCCATATATGAAATCATTTGTCAGTTGGTAAAGAAATGACAGATTTTTAATAGCTGAATGTAGTAGATTAGGAAGAATTGCTTTTTAATTGTCAAAGTTCTTTGATTGCTGGACTGTTTATATTTTATATTTCTGGCACCTAGTTTAGTATTTAACACAGTATTTAGGGAATGTGTGAACAAATGTTTAAGTGCTTTCTGCATATGAGATGTGGAATAGAAGTGGTTTAAGACAGAATTGTTGATAAGAGTAGTTTATGTACTCTTTTAGTTGACATGAACAAATAAATATAACTATAGCAAAATAAAAACATCATTCAACAGCTTGCCAATTTGGAAAAGGAAAGGGGTCTCTCATTTAAGACTGTGAAAGCAACACTGATTAATCTTTAAAACGAAGATAGAAGTTCATTAATTTAGTCAAACACTTTACTGGCTAAAGAAAGAAAAGGAACTGTGTCTTCTTTTTCAAGTATGTATGCAGCCATCTAGATCTTGCTAATCTCTTAGAACACAAAGATTGTAAATCATTATTTTAATAGGAATTTAGCCTTATTGCAAATATGTGAGTATTTATGGCCAGAAGGTTTCTACAAGGCAGCTCTGAGGGAAATTGTAGTGTAAAATAAATGCAAAAACATGCTTTACCACAGAGGTGAGTAGAAGGTATTTACAAATAAGAAGGCTTAAAAATGACCATATACCAATGCCATAATAACGAGATTGGAGAAAAAATCTAGGCAGAAGACTACATTTACATTTACATTTAGGGAGGAAACTCAAGTAGATAAAGTTTCTATTTGTCGAAAGGAATTTTTAGAATAATTTAAGTCTGGGGCGCCTGGGTGGCTCAGTCAGCTAAACATCCGACTTTGACTCAGCTCATGATCTCATGGTTCACGGGTTTGAGCCCCATGTCGGGCTCTGTGCTGACAGCCAGCTCAGAGCCTGGAGTCTGCTTCTGATTCTGTGTTACCATCTCTCTCTGACCCTCCCCTGCTCACTCTGCCTCTCTCTCTCTCTCTCTCAAAAATAAATAAAAACATTAAAAAAATTTAGAATAGTTTAAGCCTAAATTAAAAAGATAATAGATGACTTTAGAGGGTGGCTAAGGACTAAACTTAAAGTAGTAATGGGATGAGATCATGTTGCCCTACTGTTCTTTATATTCTTATTCATTAAATATTGCATGGTTGCTCCCAACTCCACAGTCTCCAAAGAGGAACCTAGGAAATGTTTTTCATATTTTACTTTTGCCCAATCAGTCAGAAAAGAGAGGAGTTATTTGATTGTTGAATGAGATTTTCTTTTCATATCTCTACTCATACTCATGTATGAAAGTGATGAGGGTGATGACACTCTTCTAGATCTCTTGGTTTCTAGGAATGTACTTTAGGACATTGAGTTCAGCTCTTTTGGAGCACAGTTTCCACAGTACTTTCCATATTTATACACAGTTTACTTTTTGAGACGTTCAGCTTTCCAAAGATTTAAATACTTGACATGAGTTTTATATGCATGTGTAATAGTAGAGGTGGTGCAAAGGGAACTTTGGCATAACAGAATTTGTTAGGACACTGTTGCAGTGTTTATATAAGCAGTTATGACAACTTGAAGTGAAATGCAGACTGTTGGGATAGAAAGGGAGGGTGAATGTGAAATGTGGCCCGGGATCTTGGAGGCTAGTTGGTAGGGAAGGGCTAACTCAGGAGGATGGTGTATTTTGAGGGAAACAGAGAGTGCACACATTCACGAGCAGCATGGGGCAGGGAGAGAGAGAATCCCAAGCAGGCTCTGTGCTGGGAGCATAGAGCCTCTTGCCAGGCTTGATCTCATGAACCATGAGATCTCAACCTGAGTGGAAATCAAGAATTGGATGCTCAACCAACTGAGCCACCCAGGCACGCCCTGGAAACGCATTTCTAACATTCAGAAAAGGGATGGGAGGTAGAAGTGAGTTACTCAGCTAACAGTTATTTCAAGGCTTTGTTGAAATTGGATGAGAATGCTAAGGGTAGCAGCATGGAATGAGTAGGGAAGAAGGTTGAGGATAGACCCTTGAGGACCGTTCATAATTCTAGGGAAGATAACAGGAAGGAGAGAGTGACAATGCCTGAAAAAGAGTGTTCTGGAAGGGTGGAAGAGAGCTGAGGGGTATGCTATTTGAGAAGCTTAAAGAAGGTAGAGTTCTGAGGAACAGATAGGAGTATCAAATCATACAGAGGAGACAAAAGCCTGAGAAGAAGCCCATTTATATTTTAACTTTGAAGAAAGTCATGGAAAATAGAACTAAACCTTATAGTATCAGAGTGAAGGGCTGAGGTTATATTTGGAACAAAAGAAGTTAAGTGGAGATTCTGGTCAAATTTTGTTAGATTTGGAATCTAAATCATAAAATAAATTCTGAAACCAGAAAACAACCCATATCTTTTTCTTTAACAGATTTTTATCAGGCTAGTTGTTTAGTTTGTCTTTTTGAGTAACTGCCCTGATGTATCAAATTTTGTTTTAATGAGGCAGCAACTCTAGTGTGGAAAACTTGGGAAATATTTTGCTTTACAATTATAGTGTTCATTAAGCATTATTATGTAAGCTGTAAACAAATGTTAGAGAATTTAAATGTTTGTGACATCTGTGTTTTTATGTGAATGTAAGACATTTTCTCTTGTATTACAGTGATCATTGTTAACAGTTTGACCTTGCTTTACATTTTTGCCAGACTACGAAGTGATAGCTACTGCATTCATTTATTCCTTTTATTCCAGCTTCCCCCCCCACCCCCCGCCATCCTCATAAGCAGGGACTTCATTATTACTGAATGAAAATTATTACTTGACTACTGTTGTTGGCTAGAACTCTGCCACACAAGATTTTAATTTTTTTTTTTTTTTATTTAGAAGTGCTGTCTTCTTGCATTTTCCTTTTCTTTTTTGTAAAAAGCTGTCTCTTTATGTTTGATATTCTGGTAGAATTATCTGCTCAAAATGAAAGTCTGTGCTCCTTGAATTCTGGGCTCAAAATAATTATCTAGAATAGATAGAAGACACTAGAGTAAGATGAAAGATGCAAAGATGCCATTGTTAATTTGCAGAGGTTTATTATCAACAAGGCTGGATCTTGTACCAGTTTTAAAAATGTATTTTGCATTGTAATTTGAGCTATGGTAGTTCATCAAGTATGAAGTTTAAATTCAAGAATCCCATTTTTTAACCTTAATTTATGTAGTCAAACAAAACATAAAATTTAAAACATTTCTTAAAATAAAGATTTACTTCTATCTTTTGTCATTATTTTTATTTTTTATTAGCATGTGAGCAGGGAGAAAGGTAGAGGGAGAGAAAGCAAGAGAATCTTAAGCAGGTTCCATGTCCAGAGCAGAGCCTGATGCGGGGCTCTATCCTAGGACTCTGGGATCATTACCTAAGCTGTAAGGACGCCCAACCAACGGAACCACCCAGGTGCCCTTCCTCTGTCATTATTTTTGTGCAAGTGTTTTAAAATTAATTTCAGTTCACTTTGAATATATGGAAGATGATATGGATATTATTACATATCAGAACTTTAAGGATATTTCAGTGGTCATCTAGTTTAGAATTTATAAATTAATCCTTTATGCAAATGAAAACTTAAAGTATCTTTTAGATATTGGGTTTATGACCTAGTCCCAAACAACAAATACAGCAAATTTAATCCTATCTGATCCTATTGGTAGAGAGTTACTTCTGTTCCCATTCCCAAAATGAAGAAAATGAGGTTCATTGAAGTTGACTTCTACCTGGTAGGGGTCTGTTGAGGAATGGATATTTACTAGAGACTTTGAATTCCTTATGTAATCTTTATTTAGTATTAATAAGCTATTTTGATGGAGGTATTTTTAAGATAATTCAGGTAGTCTAAAAATTAAATCTTTTTTCTTTTCCCCTGGTGGCTATGTTGATTATGTTGACTACTGAAATTTAGAATTTAGAGACCAAATTGCTATACAAAAAGCAATTTACTTAACTTTATGTGAACTCATGTCAGAATTTCAATGGCAGTAATACCATTTACATTTTTTTCTTGATGGGATTTTTCCCCCTTATTGATAGTATATTGATAGTATACAAATAACTGTTTTACACTAAACAGGTTTTCTTCCTAGATACAGCAGAACTCTGTTTACAGTGTGACCTTTCAGAATAAATTGTTAAGCATGTCAGATGCTGAGAGCTAAGAAGAGTTGAAAAAACATAGTATTTTGTAGGTGAATCTTTGGGATGCTCCATTTACTTGAAATTTTAAACAATGAACTAAAAGACCATGTTGAAGCATGAATGTTTCAAAATGATGATTAATGAGGAACTTGTCACTTAGAATTCACTTCAGGTACTGTGTTTCCAGTGTTAGCCCAGAGTAATTCCTTGTAGCACAAACGGATGGTTTTTATAATATGCATACACAAGGTTAGTAAAGTAAGCTAATAATTTAGCAGCACAATAAAAGCCTGGTATTATTTGCCTTTTTTCACTTTGATGTTGACTTGTTAGCCTATTAGAAAGCTTGTTTTCCTTTATTCATGAGTATTATACTATGGTATTTTCCTGACAATTTATGTTTTTTCTTGGGGTTGGGGGGAAGAGGAGTCTGAGAAGGTCAGGTTTTTAAAAAAAATTTTTTTTAAATGATTTATTTCTGAGAGAGAGATAGCCTGAGCAGGGGAGGGTCAGAGAGAGAGAGAGGGAGACACAGAATCTGAAATAGGCTTCAGGCTCTGAGCTAGCTGTCAGCACAGAGCCTAACGCGGGGCTCGAACCCACGAACCATGAGATCATGGCCTGAACCGAAGTCAGACGCTTAACCGACTGAGCTGCCCAGGCGCCCCGAGAAGGTCTAGTTTTTAGGAACATATTTTAATATACTTATATGTACTTTCACATAGTTTAGTTTTCTGTTATTATTCAAATGACCATGTATATAAACTTCATTTTGGGCCAGTGAGCTGAGAAGTCAACAATATATAAAATTAATCAGGTTCAATCAGTTGATTGTTAATACAAAAGAAATCTAGGAGGCTCCAGTGCAAAATATGAGAGAACACAAACTTTACCTTAGACCCTGTTGCCCTGAATGGGTTTGAGGGATGGGAATCTTGATAGCTAGGATGACATAAGTGCAGTGGATGAGGCTGGGGCAAAGTCAAGAAGCTTGGGGGTAGCAGAATTAGTGTCTA
Source organism: Hyaena hyaena (assembly GCF_003009895.1). Taxonomy (NCBI): domain Eukaryota; kingdom Metazoa; phylum Chordata; class Mammalia; order Carnivora; family Hyaenidae; genus Hyaena; species Hyaena hyaena. The sequence continues at coordinate 2,308,785 of NW_024080869.1, forward strand.
GTAAGATGTCAGTAGTTACTAGGAAGTAGGATTAAAATTAAAGGGCCCAAGCTGTAGTCACTCTCAAGTCCTTTGGAGATGATTATGGCAAAGTAGGAAATTAAGCATGGTATGTGCAAAACCAGGGGAAACTTCATGTTGCACTAATAAACATCTCTGACCAATATAATTCTGAAGGACCCAACATTTTCTGCTGAGTACAGCTCCTAGAGTAGTACTCACTGTGTTTACAGTGAGTATATATATTAATTCAGTAACTCACCCTCATGAGCCAGTGATTCATCCAGTTAGTGCAGAAGCTAAAGGGCTCATATTTGAAGATGGAGTTACACCTTCTTCTCTGCCTGCATGTATGGTAGTATTCATGCCTGTGGGTGCACCTGTGTGTGTGCGTGCATGCGTGCATGTGTGCATGTGTGCACATCATACACAGCTTCAGCTTGATGGAAGCCCAGTCAGTATCTGTTCAAGTTAGGTTCTGAACAACTCTTTTTAACACCTTATTTCTTAGGAGTGGCATTCTTGCTGGACTCTGGGCTGACCCGAAATCTTTGTCTGTGAGGCTAGTGGTGATCAGATTGGTGCAGAGGTAGAGATGGAGTGCATCTTAGCCAACATGGATTGTGAAAAAGTGCATTCATTTCAGTAAATTACGAGAAAAACAAAACAAAAAATCATGGATTTAATTTAAGTATCAGGTAACTTCCAGAAAGAGAAACTTTATCCATTTATTTCTTCTTTGTTAAGTCTCTGGGGTTTAACTAAAAGACCAAGATGAATTAAATTCTTGTTTGTCTTAAGCACATCCTACAGTGAAGTAGTGTTAATGTAAAGATAGTAAAAGTTTAGCCAAAGTAAAGAAAAAGTTCTTAAAGTTGCATCAAGAGGGAGATTGAACAAAAGCGAAAAGTCTCGTCAAGGAAAACCACATTTAAAATATTTAGTTAATTGTGTGAGAACAGATGCCAAAGATAAGAGCAAGTCCCTGGCTTCTGAAGATGAGGTTAGTAAGAGCTAAAAGAGAAAATATTTCAACTTGCTGGCTAGTTGATAAACAGCTTATTGAGGATAGTGATCTTTGCAATAACCTTATTAAGAGTCTATCAAATTTGGGAAATTCTTATATTCAGGAGGTTAAATTATCATTAAATCAAAGAAGCACTTAAACAGTTTACTGGTCTGTAATTTAAGGGTATTGTATTTATGTAGAATAATACATTGAAAAAACACCAAGTTGGATATTACAAATGGAAGAGATTGGAATGCACATTTCTGATTTCAGTTATTGCACCTGATGCTAGAAATATCTTTTTTGATCAGCAAAGTGCTTACTAAAAAAGTATTATTCTTGATGCAATCAGCATAATTTGAGACACCTAAAATTTATTACTAATTATTAAATGAACTAACAAGAATTGCTTTAGATTTTTTAAACATATGCAAATGTATATGTATTAAATGCTATTCAAATAACTAAAAACAAAAAAAACACAACAAACCCTTGATAGTATTCCCTCAAGTATCTTGAATGAAAGAACAAATATACATCAAACATTTTTTTTCTTGGTTAAGTAGGTAATTATAGAATTATACTTAGGAATGGCTTTGACTTTTTAAGCTTCTCTCACATTTTGTACTATGTGTATCTAGCTTTTAGTGTCTTTGTATTTAGATTTTTTTTAATTTCTTTTCCGTTTTGAGTTAATATTTCATTTGATTTGGATTCTAAACACTTTTTTATGGAATTATTTTATATTCATAGTATGTATGGTCTAATTTATAATAGTGTTAGATATTTGAAATGTTGAAGATCAGATATCTCCACTTATTTGGAACATTTGGTCAACATAAGTTTAACCATCTTTTTATTTTTTTTTAGCTATTTTCAGTGTTCTTTATTCCTTCTCATAGATCCAAATTTCCATGTGGTATCATTTTTTAGCCTAAACACCTCCTTTAGCATTTCTTGTGGTGTGGGTCCTTGTGGTCTTTTTAAAGACCAGGTAAGTAATTCTCAGAAGCTAGACATCATTAACAGATTGAGTAGTAATGATGGCATTTAGGAATACAACTCCAGGGCACTCTCAGGAAGCCAGGGATCTGAGGACATAGAATGGCAGACAACACTAAATCATGCTTCTCAAAAAATAGTGTACCTTTTTATTGACTCGTTTTCTTCTCCATGTTAGTTGAAGTGTTGTAAAGTATGATCAGAATGACAGTGTCTTTGATTTTAGACAGCTAAAACCAGCCTGTCCTCAGAAGAGACCCTGAACATAGACCTCAGAGTCACATGTCAGGTTCCTGTTTTAAAACGTAAATGTATACGGACAGTTAGTCAGCACTTCATTTTACACAAGAAACATTGTAATTCAGATATGATGTTTGAAGATCTATAAAGTAGTTCATGTGGTGTTTACTCAGATAAAATTTACATATGATGGACATCATAGATTTTAAATATGTCTCTAAATTTTGGCGAAAGTATACACTTTTGTAACCACTATCCCATATACAATAATAGAACATTTCAATCTTCCCAGAAAGGACCCTTGTATATTCTTCTATTCTTCTCCAGCTCTCTGCCCCAAGCAACCACTGAGTGATTTTGCATATTATAGATTAGTTTTGCCTATTTTAGAATTTTTTGTGAGTGGGATTATGCAGTATATACCCTTGTATCTAGCTTCTTTTGCTCAGCAAGATACTTGTGTGGTTCATCATTTGTTGTACTTCTTTTTTATTGCTGAGTAATATTTCCTTGTGTGACTATCCCAGACATTTTACAAAGGCAAATATATAAATGGCCTATATGTATGTGAAAATGATGCTCAGCATCCTTTGTTATCCAAGAAATGCAAATTAAAGCTGAAGTGAGATACAGCTACATATCTTTCAGAATGACTAAAATTAAAAAACTGGTAAAACCAAGTGTTGGTGACTAAATGGTATTCTTATGTGTTGCTGTTATAAAATAGTACAGCCTCTTTGCAAAATAACTTGGCAGTTTCATATACCATATGATGCAACAGTTGTATTCCTAGATATTTACCCAAAAGAAAGCAAACATACTTGTACATAGACTTGTTCATGAATATTCATAGCAACTTTATACAGGGTATTGCCAAATTAGAAACAACCCAGATGTAAACCAACAAGAGAATAAACACATTGTGATACAGGTTTTCTCTTCCTTTTTTTCCTTTTTTTTTTTTTTTTTAAAGAGAAAGAGTGGGAGTGGGGTAGAGGGGGATACAAAGAAAATGTTAAGCAGGCTTTATGCTCAGCACAGAGCCTGATGCACAGCTTGATCCCAGGACTTTGGGATCATGACCTCAGCTGACATCAAGAGTTAGATGAACACTCAACTAACTAATAAGCCATGCAGGCACTGTGATACAGGGTTGATTTTGATTTTGTATATGAGATTTGACCTCGGCTAACTTAGAAATGTGTAAAATTTTCAGAAATGTTTTAAAGAAAGATTCTTGGAAAAAAAAAAAAAAGCCAGGTCTTTGTTAAGTGAAAAACCACAATAGAATTCTATTTCATTTTCTTACTAACCAATTAAAAGGCATTGAATTTCTGCATTGTTTATGTGACCTAGAATACGCATATAGAATGTGATTGTGATTAAAAATGTGGCCTAGCCATGTTCCTGCCTGACTGAAAATAGCTGCCTACTGCCTCTTCTTCTGGGTTAGAACTGAATTATCTACAAAATGAGATGGACTTCTGTATTACCCTGGAACAAACTGACTAATAGTTTGTTTTGACTCCTTTCAGATTCTTTCAGACTTAGTTTTTGTGTTATAAGTTTTCTTATCTTCCACATTTCATAGGTATTTAAGATTTTGAGAATGGTTATATCAAGAACTGTTAGTCATATTGTCCTTTAAACCAAAAACTTAGGGAATTGTGTTTTAACTGTAACATTCAATTCTAAGCCTCATTGGATAGTGAATTTATATCAGTATTGTCTGTGTTGTAGTAATAGTCTCTTTTGGCTATGTGTTTTATTTATAAATGAAATTAAGCTTACTGTACGGTACTTAATTCATGAAAGATAATGAATTAAGGGTCTCATCAGGAATACTTACTGAGAAGGTAGAAAATTGTAAGCTCAGAAGTCAGAATTTCTGAATCCTTAACATATAGTTTGCGCATTGTAATGCTGTTTTCTTTTGAAGTAAGAATACTATAAATTTAAACCTTATTCTTATAAGTAAAATATTGCAGATTAACTGCAAATTTCAGGCTGTTACAGATTATTTTAAATTTGTATGGAATACTCCGTTAGTGACTGTTTCCCCAAAAGTACTCTACGAATCCTGTGGCTACATCTAGACAGGAGAGAAGCTAGATTAAAAATTAACTTAAAAAGAAAAGGAATGTATTAGGTCTTTGGCTTAACTTTAGACAATTAGAATTGATATATATATTTTTAATTTTTTTAAGTTTATTTTGAGAGAGAGAGAGAGGGAGGCGGAGAGAAGGGGAGAGAAAGAATCCCTAGCAGACTTCTGCACTGTTAGCACAGACCCCATGTGGGGAGATGTCATGAAACTGTGAGATCACTGCCTGAGCCAAAATCAAAAGTCAGATGCCCAACTGACTGAGCCACCCAGGCACCCCAGAATTGATATATGTTTTAAAATCAAGGTTGACTTATACCCTGGAAAGTGGTTTTCTTAAAAAAAAAAAATTATTTACACAAGAAATGTATTCAACATATCATTGTCTTATTGCTGAAATGTAATCATTTTTGAGGCAACTTATCAGTAATTGAATATGATTCAATACTAAGACATAAAGTTGTTTACTCTTCCTTTCCATCTTCATTGTTTCCAAAATTAAATCTGGGGGAAAAAATGAATGAACAGAAATTGGTGTGAAATTGCTCTTGAAATTCTGTAGTATGTTTTAAGGTAAATTATTCAAATGAGTACATAAAGATAACTTTGAAGAAAGAAATAATGCAACCATTGATAATCTTTTCCTAAATCATTGATTCTCAAATATTTCCCACTAGGGCTTTCTGTTGAGGTTTTCTCAACCTTTTTGAAAGCATACCCATAGTACTGTGGTGGAACTTGGGTGTTTGGGATGGAGGAGTAGCCTGATACCATAATTGTTTCTTTTGGGGTTGAGTGGAGGAAAGACTTTGGTGCCTGGCAGTGTAGCCATTAAGTATGATTCTCCAGGCTTCCTCAGAGATTATGTATTTTAAACTTTTTATTTGGAAATTATATTAGATACACATAGAGGTTGCAAAAATAGTAGAGAGTTTCTATTATACTCCTTAGAGGCTGCAAAAATAGTAGAGAGTTTCTATTATACTCCTCACACAGCATTCCCGAAGGATAACATCTTACATTCCATCGTACTACTGTCAGCTAAACTATAGACCTTTTGCACATTTCACCGTCATTTATATTTATTCTCGGTACAAGTGTTTTATGAAATTTTACCACATGGATTAATATTTGTGACACCACTACAAACAGAATACAGAACTTCGTCATGCCCAAGAAATTTTCTCATCCTACCCCTAATGCCTTCCTTTCAACTCTGGCAAACACTGACCTGTTCTTCATCATTATACTTTTGTCATATTGAAAATGTTATATAAATGGAACTATACTGACACAGGCTTTATTGTGTTGTATGTTGTATTCATATGTTGAAACCCCAGCATCCAGTACATTGGAGTGTGACTGTATTTGGAGATACTTCAGATATAGAGCGTTGCAAGCCTAGAGCAAGGACAGGAAATTGGAATTGAGGATGGCAATAAAGCTCTTTTGGCAGAAGAGGAAGTGGGATACTTTAAGGGACTGATGTATTGTTAGCTCAGCCACAATGAAATAGCTCTTTGAATTCTGCTATTCTGGGTTGTGTTGTAGTAAGGAATATCACTGCTTGAATGAGAAATCCATTTTGTGGAGACTATTAGAATACATGAATGTTACTCATGAAGGGTAATAGGTAAACTAATTTCTACCCCTCTATACATTTGCTCATAGTGTTATATGTCGTTAGTTAGTGATTAGCTAATAAAAACCACAATCCTGAGGATGTTGGATTGAAGGCTGAGTCTATAAGTAAGTAATGGAAAACAGAAAACAGTTTTATATGAAATGTGATCTTCTAACACAAATTTCCCAAATCCTGGAAAGCTACTATTGAAAGAAGTAAGCTAGACTAATGGAGTAGGTAGGGAATACATATAATTAAATCCCTTACTGTAGGTTTTGAAGATTATTTGGATAATGAATAATTTTTAACTGTATCCTCTGTTGACTTCAGACATTTCCTTCGGATAGCTTTTCCTAGTTTTAATGGCAGTAGTTCTCCCAAAACAGAAAAGCTTTTACATGTTTTTGAAGATACGTTATTATTTCAAATCAAGACCACTTTCTTACATAGCATTCATAACTGTTGTGGATTTATAGATGGCAATTTTAGGGAAGATTATAAGAGCGAATGCCCCCACCCCCAATCCTCCTTCAGTCCCTTTTATTTTTTTATTTGGGTTGTATATTTCTCCTTATCTCTTTCATCTTTCCTTTTTTATTTTATTTTTTCTATGTTATTTATTTGTTTTTCTTAAATAGTTTATTGTCAGGTTGGTTTTTGTATAACACCCAACAAGTGTGCTCATCCCAGCAAGTGCCCTCCTCCATGCCCATTGCCCCCTTCCCCTCTCCCCAACCCCCATGAGCCCTTAGTTTGTTCTCAGCATTCAAGAGTCTCTCATGGTTTGCCTCCCTCCCTTTCCCCAACTATTTTTCCCCTTCTCCCCCATGGTCCTCCATTAAGTTCCTCCTAATCCATCTATATGTGCAAATGTATGGTATCATCTTTCCCTTTTTAATGTGTCCACACAGAAAATAGTAAATGACTGTTTTTAGGTCTTGGTAATCTGAAGTACAGTGTAGAGCATACTGAGAGAAGCATTGCCTTTTTTCAGGTGATCATATAACCAAACCATGTTTCTCCACTTTGTTTAACAACTGTGAACTACTTCATTTCTGTTAAATATCATTCCTAGAGATGAGGTAAGATTTGTCTGTTTCAGTCTTCAGTGACTAGACCATCTTGATACACTTTTGAAGAAAATTTGAGCTGTTTTTGAGATATAAACCTAGATATGTAGTCATCATGTACTTAATGATATTTTCATATAGAACCTGCCATGTGTATGCTGGTAATGTGGCCCTAGCTTTGGTAGCTTCATTGTGCTTATCTCATTATCTCTTTTCCTCTACTACTATATAGAATATTGTCTCACTCTTCTAAGTTAAGATTTCCTAAAGTATATGTATATGTGTGTGTGTCTGTTTTATTTATATATTTTGGACTCAAAGAATTTTCTGAGCACTTGTGGCTGAAATGCAGTAAGACTTCAGCAGTCTTTTTAGATTTAGGTTTTCCATAGCACTTGGTTTTACCATAGGAATTGTAAGATAATTATGACATTTATTTTATTCCTTAATATAGTCTGTTCCAAGTAATATATTATCACCAAATTAGCTTTTATAAAAGTAGGATGAATGGAATACTGGTATTTAAGATTTCTTTGTGTGTGTTAAAAGGAGAAGAAATAAGATTTTTTAATTTGCCAACTCTTGAACTAATTGAACTTCTCTAAGTATGAGAAATGAAAAAAGCTTCCATTTTTAGGGGATACCGTTGTCTTCATGAAAGAAATTTGTTTGGAATCTAGTGAAAGTGATAAAGTATGAGAAGATTTTAAAATTTAGGATTGGCGTGTTATGATACCAAGAATTATATTCGTGTTTTTTGTGAATCAGGAAGACTGAAAGGTATTGAAGGAGGGATATGGGGACCAGAATTTAGTTCTCTGTGTTCTGTGATGGGGACTTAAAGCTGAAGGGAGCAGATACTTAATAGCTTTTAGAGAGTGAACAAAAGAAAACCTGTTTGCCTTGATTATAGGCAATTTGCAAGTAAAATATTTGCATTAAGAAAACCTCCATCAATAGATTCCTAATGGCACTAAAGTAAAAATTTCCTCTTTTGCATTTTACTTTTAAGAGTATGACAGGGGCGCCTGGGTGGCTCAGTCAGTTAAGCATCCGACTTTGGCTCAGGTCATGATATCATGGTTTGTGAGTTTGAGCCCCGTGTCGGGCTCTGTGCTGACAGCTCAGAGCCTGGAGCCTCCTTCAGATTCTGTGTCTCCTCCTCTCTCTGCCCTTACCATGCTCATGCTCTGTCTCTTTCTGTCTCTCAATAATAAATAAATGTTAAAAAATTTAAAAAAATATGACAGTTAAGAAAGTAAATTATCGGAAAAGAATTAGAAAATTTATATAACTCACAGACCCGTAACAATGTTCTCAGTCTTTTCTTTTCTTTCTTTTTTAAGACCTTATATTGTATGGCTCACACGATGTTAAGCTCTTACAAAATTGCTGTAAACTTTGAGAAACTGACTAGTTTTTTGTCATCAGCATAGTTGGCAGTTGAATATTTGTTATCTGATTAAAAAAACCTAAATTTTGCTGTGCCTTAGGAGTGTTAGCAGAATGCCCAAAGGATAGTCCACACCATAACTTAAACTGAAACATTTACTGAAAGGAGTTAGGAATTTTAATTGACAAAACAAGTGACCCAACTTTTCTTAGTTGTTTTTTTTTTTTCCCCCCAATAGTAGTGTCTGCCAAATCCGATGTCAACACACTAAGGCCCCTCAGCTATGAAGTAGAATTATTAAATGAGCTTTACCTTAACTAGCAGTTATAAAATACCCAGAAGTTTTAGCAACAAACCAGTGTCTTTTAAGAAGTTCGTTAAGACACTTTAAGCAGATGTTTAGATCTATTTTCATATTTTATTGTTTTTTAAATTTTGATGTTTTATTTTTAAAAATGTTTATTTCCTTATTTTGACAGAGAGGGAGAAAGTGAGTGGAGGGGGGAGGGGAGCAGCAAGAGAGGGAGACAGAATTCCAAGTAGGCTTCATGCAATCAGTGCAGAGCCCGACGTGGGGCTCCAACTTACAAACTGTGAGATCATGACCTGAGCCAAAATCAAAAGAGTTGGACGCTTAACCAACTGAACCACCCAGGTACCTCATTTTTATGAGTCTCTTAAGTGGCATATCTAAACAGACTTGGATTCTCTTTTCTCTATTTACTAGTTGTGGAAGCAAGTAACTTCTCTGTGCCCTAATTTTCTTATCTGTAAATGGGGATAACAATAAGCTATCTCATAGGATTATTGGGTTAATACATGGAAAGCACTTAGTACAGTGTCTTGCATACTGTAAATGCTTAATATAATTAGTATGGTTTGCTTTTATAATACTTTATTGAAGCTCCTCCAGTCACACACGATAGCAGCCTTTATTATTGAAAGTAACTGTACTTGGATGAAGGTTGAAAAAATTTCATGAGAATTTGCCCTGAAACCCCACCTCTTTCTGTAATTAGCAGTAACTATCAAGTGATGCTGTTTGTATGAGATTTGAGAGCTGAACTCCTTTCAAGGAAGGAAGGAGGTCCATGTATCAAGTAACATGCAGGTTATGCATATAGTACAATTAATTTTAGTTATTGAGTAATAAATTAGTTAAGGCAAATATTCTTTTAATGCTTTGATTTAGTTTTTCCATTTCATTGCCTACCTTCAGCCACTTAAGTACTTTTCTCCATCAACTTGAATTTCTGCAAGTGTGGTGTACTTTTTAAAATATTAGATTCCCGAGTCTCTGCTCTGACCTCATGGAATCAAAACCTCTGGGGACGACCCTCGGTGATTCTTAAGCACATCAAAACCTGAGAACCAGATATGGAGAACAAAATAATGTGAAACCCCTTGAGTTCTCTGACTTTTTCAATATTTTTGGTAAGAGGCTGGACTGTGGAGGAGATGAAAACTGTTGACAGAGACTGGGTTTCTGTCAGTGTCACAGAATTCGTTGAGGCTTGAATAGGGACTGTGGCGGAAGGACAAGATTTCAACTGTGTGACAGTTTGTGCCCCTTTCTTGCTGTCCTTGTTCTGGGACCTCCCTTCTGTCCCTCGAATTACTCTCTCCCCTTTTAACCTCCAGCCTAAACTGTGCTTACACTGAACTAGCCAAGTTCAGATAGCCTGATAACTCCAACAGAACTTCGGAAAGTAAGGAGAAAACAAATACTTAAAAGAAGAGACAAACGTTGTAAAAATACACTTCTGAAATACAGGCTGCTTCTTCCAAGAGTTCTATTGAAGAGACTAAGAACTTTATTGAGCCTCCGGTCCCTTTTTTCTAGCACCCCATGAGCTGGCCTGACTTGCTTGGCTGAACTTTTCTTCCAGTTGTGATCACTTTGTTCACCTTCTTATTTATGGGTACATTGAGGCTATCTACCTGCTCATTTTGCTTCACTTCAATACAGTGCCTACTCCCAGTTTCCTTTAAAAACTTCCAGACTCCGGGGCGCCTGGGTGGCTTAGTCGGTTAAGCGTCCGACTTTCGCTTAGGTCATGATCTCGCGGTTCGTGGGTTTGGGCCCCGCGTCGGGCTCTGTGCTGACTGCCAGCTCAGAGCCTGGAGCCTGTTTCAGTCTGTGACTCCCTCTCTCTCTGTCCCTCCCCTGCTCATGCTGTCTGTCTCTCTCCTAGAAATAAATAAAACATTAAAAAAAAATTAAAAAAAAATAAAAATAAAAAAAAACTTCCAGACTCCATCTATCCTCCCAATTTAGCTTCAAGATTCTCCCCACATTCAGTATTTTTTGTAAATAAGGGTGATTAACACTTAAAGAATCTTAATGAATGCTAGATATACTACTTCTTTACTTTTCTGGAGCATTCCATTGACACAACTTCCATAAAACGGATTTTCCTTTTCCTTTCTTCTATTAAGCCTTCTGTGTAGGAAAGTATAACAATATAACAATACTTTATCTCCATGTTAATTTGTTGTGTTAGCGAGTTCAGAATTAAATACAACAGAGAAAGGGCAGAGTTGTTTTGATGTGAAACTTCTGGTCCCCATTATTGTGGATAATTGAGAGTTACTCAGTGACTATCACTGTACACTGTATGTCTGTAGTAAACGATGTTACTGGGATTGCCAGGGAATTTGAATGCCAGTAGAGGCCCTTTTTATGTCTTCTGACTATGGAGAGGCCTGCATTTAAACTGTTCTATTCTTATTTTCAGAAGTGTCTAAGAAAGACAGTTTCACTATCTGTCATGGTAATCTGTTCCAATATTTAATCAACATGGATTGTAATGCATTTCTTTACCACTATCAAGCTGTATTTCACATGAGGTTTCTTTTAAATATTGTTTTAATGCTGATTGATTAAACTTGTGGTCCATTCTGACTCTGAGATCTTTCATTGCTCCCACCTTTGTGTGACTAGACATTGCTTTCATTGTTTCTTGGGTGTTTTTTTCTTTTAATTCATCAACAGGCTTTATTATGTTTCTTGAGTATAGTGACTGATCATTTTTAATTTCGAATTCTTTGGAGCAGCTGATTGATTCTCCTTGTCAGCAGTAGGCAAATTACATTCAGAGTCTAGCAAAACTATGCCATCTTCTTTTCATTAATAAAATTAGTTTTAAGTTCAGCCTGTTCTTTTGTTCTGTCCCCATCTTCTCTTTACATGTCTTTCTCTTCCTTGGATTTACCCCCTCCATTTTCATCTATTAGAATGAGGAGGCTAATATTTGATCTCAGAGACTTTGCTGTGTTTGCCAACAGTGGTATTGACTGGGTTGTAATTTTTAAGAGCCGTGGGGACAGCTTTATTTTGGATGAAGAGGATTTGAATGAGTAAAGGTATGAAAAAACTACAGCATATCTTATAAATCCTTATAAGGTCCCTAGGTCTCTTCCAGAGCATAATGTGATTTGTCAGTTGTCACCCTTTGTGAGCTGCAGATGTCATTAATCATGAGAGAAAAATTCCTATTTAAATGTTTGATCATTTGTCTTGAGAAAATGTGATTTTCAACTTTTTTAGAGTCACAAAACTTATAAGCAATAATGAGTTGGATTCCCATTGGCAGTGCTGACCTCTGGGGAGTGTTCATGAGTGAAATACAGATGACTTGTCTTGGATTGGATGCTCCTTACCCAGCCCTTAGGGCCTTTGGGTTGTGCATTAGGCCTGAATGTTGATGTGCAAAGGACCTGTAATGAAATATATTTCTGTGCAGTACATTTCATGTACAGGTTTAGCCCTTATTTTTTGTTGCTATGATGAACAGATTTACTTTCCTGTTGGCCAAGAATTTGAGTGAGTGAATAAAATTAGGACATATTCCCCAGAGATTTTTTTTCTATATTGAATTGCACAAGTCCTGTGAATCTTGTGGCTGTGTACATTCCTAAAAAAAGTTATGTTGTGCACTGGTTTTGAAATCGAGAGATAGTGCTACCAGTTCTTTTCTTTTCTGTTCTGTTCTTTTTTTTTTCTGGTCAAGTTTTGGGATACTATCATTATTTTCCCCCACCTTTATTCACTCATTCTTTGTTTTCAGTTACTCTGTTTTCATCTTGTTGGCTCTAAAGCTTTTTTTCATACCATTTGCCTAGCAGAGTTAGAATGGCATCAGTGATAACGTTTTATGGAGGGAAGGATTAAGACCCAGTTTTTATTTCTATTATATAATTTTATGAGATAAAGTGATTGTAAGAGAGACGATCTATACATTAGCAACTAACAGATCTTGGTAAGAATTTTTAAATATACTCCCTATTTAAATGGCATTGGTCACTGAAACAAGTTAAGTCTTGTTTTCCAAATAGCATTTTTAAAATTGATTTTAAAGTCTATTTTTAGATTAAAAAATTTTTAAGGTAGTCTTTTGATTAAATTGATCAATTAAAAATTCATTAGTTTTCTCAAATATATGATTTACTCTTTAAGATTTTTTCTAAAACCTCAAAGAATGCAAGATTCTCCTCTTAGGAGTGTATCGGTAACTGAAGTTTTTCCCTTTGAAAAGTTAAACTTTACAAGCTTTACTGCTTTGAAACAAACAGAACCCTTCAAGGAAGGGTTATTGTTTGGGGATGGGTTGAAATACTCTTGAATATTAGGAACTGTGTGAAGGGAAATCAAGAGAAGGGAAATTATAGTTAAAAATAATATGGGAAGTGTTTTACTGGCTCTTAGAACTCCAGTGAAGAGGTGATGGCCTCTAGAATTACCAAGTAATTCTCGCCTGCTGTTGTAGCTCCCTTTGAGCTTGATGAGTATAAACATATTTTAAAATTAAGATATTCAGAAATCATCCTAATTCTAGGTGTTGGTGCATAGAAGTTGTATTACCTCAAGCATGAAGGAAAATGGAATACATTTAAGTGCTCTTTGAGAGATTAGAATGATCATTTCTGAAACTTGGAGAATTTTATGGGGTCTATTTAAAGGCAGTGCTTGTTTATATGAGCAGAAAGCTCTATTTCCAAGGTCCCTGGCTCTCTTAGGTTTATTCCTCAAGTTAATGAGTTTTGTATCTTGCTTTAGAGCTTTTTTTATTATTATTTTTTAAAATTTACATCCAAGTTAGTTAGCATATTGTGCAACAATGATTTCAGGAGTAGATTCCTTAATGCCCCTTACCAGTTTAGCCCATCCCCCTCCCCCAACCCCCCCAGTGTCCCTCTGTTTTCCATATTTAAGAGTCTCTTACGTTTTTGTACCCCTCCCTGTTTTTATATTATTTGTGCTTCCTTTCCCTTATGTTCATCTGTTTTGTATCTTAAAGTTCTCATCATGAGTGAAGTCATATGATATTTGTCTTTCTCTGGCTCATTTCACCTAGCATGATACCCTTTAGTTCTATCCACGTAATTGCAAATGACAAGATTTCATTCTTTTTGATTGCCAACTAATACTCCAATGTGTGTGTGTGTGTGTGTGTGTGTGTGTGTGTACTACATCTTTATCCATTAATCCATCGACGGACCTTTGGGCTCCCTGCATACTTTGGCTATTGTTGATAGTGCTGTTATAAACATTGGGGTACACATGTCCCTTCAAAACAGCATATCTATATCCCTTGAATAAATACCTAGTAGTGCAATTGCTGCGTTGTAAGGTAGTTCTATTTTAAAATTTTTGAGGAATTTCCATACTGTTTTCATAGTTTCTGCACCAGTTTGCATTCCTGCCAGCAGTGCAAAAGAGATCCTCTGTCTCCGCATCCTCGCCAGCATCTGTTGTTGCCTGAGTTGTTAACGTTAGCCATTCTGACAGGTATGAGGTGGTATCTCATTGTGGTTTTGATTTGTATTTCCCTGATGATGAGTTTCATGTGTCTGTTGCCCATCTGGGTGTCTTCTTTGGAGAAGTGTCTGTCTGTGTTTTTAGCCCATTTCTTCACTGGATTATTTGTTTTTTGGGTGTGGAGTTTGATAAGTTCTTTATAGATTTTGGATCCCAGCCCTTTATCTGACATGTCATCTGCAAATATCTTTTCCCATTCCGTCTGTTGTCAGTTGCCTTTTAGTTTTGTTGATTGTTTCCTTCACTTTGTAGAAGGTTTTTATTTTGATGAGGTCCCAATAGTTCATTTTTGCTTTTGTTTCCCTTGCCTCCAGAGATGTGTTGAATAAGAAGTTGGTGTGGCCAAGGTCAAAGAGTTTCTTGCAAGCTTTCTCCTCGAGGATTTTGATGGCTTCCTGTCTTACATTTAGGTCTTTCATCCATTTTGAGTTTATTTTTGTGTATGGTGTAAGAAAGTGGTCCAAGTTCATCCTTCTGCATGTTGCTCGGTTTCCCAGCACCATTTGATGAAGAGACTTATCTTTATTCCATTGGGTATTCTTTCCTGCTTTGTCAAAGATGAGTTGGCCATACATTCGTGGGTCCATTTTTGGGTTCTCTATTCTGTTTCATTGATCTGAGTGTTTGTTTCTGTGCCAGTACCATATTGTCTTGATGATTACAGCTTTATAATACATCTTGAAGCCTGGAATTGTGATGCCTCCAGCTTTGGTTTTCTTTTTCAGGATTGCTTTGGCTATTCAGAGTCTTTTCTGGTCCCCTACAAATTTTAGGATTGTTTGTTCTAGCTCTGTGAAGAATGCTGGTGTTATTTTGATAGGCATTGCATTGAATATGTAGATTGCTTTGGGTAGCATGGAGTATTCTTTCAGTCGATCGGCATAGAATATTTTTCCATTTTTTTGTGTCTTCAATTTCTTTCATAAGCTTTCTATAGTTTTCAGTGTACAGATTTTTCACCTCTTTGGTTAGATTTATTCTAGGTATTTTATGGTTTTAGGTGCAGTTATAAATGGGATTGATTCCTTGATTTCTCACTCTGTTGCTTCATTATTGGTGTATAGGAATTTAACTGATTTCTGTGCATTGATTGTATATCCTGTCACTTTGCTGGATTCATGGATCAGTTTAGCAGTTTTTTGGTGGAATCTTTTGGGTTTTCCATATAAAGTATGTCATCTGCGAAGAGTCAAAGTTTGACCTCCTCCTAGCTGATTTGGATGGCTTTTATTTCTTTGTGTTGTCTGATTGCTGAGGCTGACTTCCAATACTGTTATTCCAATGTTGAATAACAGTGGCGAGAGTGGACATCCCTGTCTTGTTCCTGATATTAGGGGGAAATTTCTCAGTTTTTCCTCCTCTTGCTTTAGAGCTTTTTAAGGAGATGTTGCATCTTAGGATAGAAATCACTTAGTTGGGGTGCCTGGTTAGCTTAGTTATTGCAACATGAGATGCTTGATCTTGGGATTGTGAGTTTGAGTCTCATGTTGAATGTTGAGATTACTTAAAATATAAAAAAAAAGAAATCACTTACATTCTATTGTTTTTTTAAGTGAGTTCAGCAGCCATAACTTGAATTTATGGTATGTTTTATATCAATGTCCTTTTATTGTTTTTACAGAATTTTAGCTGTGGTTACTTTGACTTTAGAGAGACAGGTGTTGAAGGCTTTGGGTATTTTGCCTTTTTAAATTTTTCTTAACTGTTTATTTTTGAGAGGCAGGGGAGGGAGAGCATGTGTACCTGTGAGGGAGTGGCAGAGAGAGAGAGAGGGAGACAGAGTCTAAAGCAGGCTCTGCACTATCAGCACAGAGCCCAGTGCGGGACTAGAACTCACCAACTGTGAGATCATGACCTGAGCTGAAACCAAGAGTCAGACACTTAACCGACTGCACTACCCAGGTGCTCCTAGGTATTCCTTCTGAGTGCAGTTGACAGTATATTATTATATATACTGTATATTATATATACAGTATATATTATATGAAGAAAATTACATTTTTGTTTTAACATTTTTTTTTTTTTTTTAAAGCGTCTAAACTGGGCAGACTTTTCTCTTTCTCAGAGAGTTTTCTCTGTCCTGGTCAGTAGTCTGAACTATTTTATCACCTTTCTCTTACGTTGAGAGGGTTCGACTTCCATGAACTTTGAGGACAGATACTTTGTTATTTTTGTGAAGTGTGTGCAAATTATGTTACTTCATTTGCTTCATGTAATATTATGTAAAATATGTCTTAAATAATTTTTTTAAATGTTTAGTTTTGAGAGAGAGAGAGACAGAGAGACAGAGACAGAGTCCAAGCAGGGGAGGGGCAGAGAGAGAGGGAGGGAGACACAGAATCTGAAGCAGGCTCCAGGTCTGAGCTGTCACACAGAGCCCAACATGGGGTTTGAGATCATGAGCTGAGCCAAAATCAGTCACTCAACTGAGTGAGCCACCCAGGTGCCCCAGATTATGTAAAATATGTGTAATGCAGATGTCAACAATTTAGTTTTTATGTATCAGACGGTGTAGTTGAAAGTTTTTGAAGCATTTTTTTAATGCTAATAATTTGGTTATCAGCTTAAAATTCAAGCTTATTTTCTAAATTAGTTTAAAACAGAAAACTTTTGAATGATCATAGTTCATTCAAAAATATTTGAAATTACATATATATGCATATGTTTATATATTTGTCTATTTGCTTTTTCTTATGGCTAGAGTAATATATGGTCCCTTTGGAAATTTAAGAAAATACAGAACAATGTCAGTAAGAAAATTAAAGTCACTTAGAAGTCATCATATAAAAGTAACCACAGTTTACATTCTGGTAAATAGCTTTCCATTGTTTTTTCTAGGTCAGATTTTATTATCTTCAGGAGAACCTTCTAATTCAGACTACCAACCAAGGATTGTGTAAAGAGTATTGATTATATTTTGACAGCAAGAGAGAAATATAAGAAAAGGAATTAGAGATTAGTATTTGGATTGGGATCATATTCCCCTTTAATTTTCTCTTTTAAAAAAGCAATTGTTGTTTGTAGACACCTGATTTATTTACTTTGAAGCATATGCATACATTCCCGCTTTCCCTTGACTCAAGAGTTTTCTCTAGTTGCAGGAAATCCAGTACTCTGACTAATTTAGTCTTCATGAAGTCACTTGTCATTCAGGGAATAACTTTGACTTTTGATGGGCAGCACCTTGGATGATTCCATCAACTAACAAGGTTTTACAGTAACTGTATTTCTTGACCAAATTAAATTGCTTCCCAGTAGCCTTATTTGTTTGTTCTCTGTAAAGTTCACTCTGTCTAAATCTTTTCCCTATAGAAATTTCCACAGAAAAGTCTTCAAGTAAGACCTTTGTACTTGCCATTTAACAGCAAAATTCAAATAATACCCTGGTGCAAAATAACTGTAGCAGAACAGAAATCGTGCTGGTTTGGCATAAACAGCATCACAGCCTCTCATTGAGCCTAAATTCAAGAAATGTCTGCATCTCAGACTTAGCCACTCTATGAAAGTGACTGAAATTATAGGTTGCTATTTATTGTTTGCTGACGTCAAATGTATTGTCATTTAATAAGAGTCAGTGATATTGCACTGATTGTAGCTGTGTAGGTCCCGCTGCTCATTAACTCATGTGCTTCTAAGGGGTTTTCACATTTCTGTGTGTTCTTTCATTCCCAAGCATAATTTAAAGATAAGCCCAATCAAGAAGAGAACCCCTTGCCAGCTGCCAGAGCTCTGAGGTTTTGATTCTGCCAAACTTAATGGTCAACATCTTTTTTTCCCTTAGCTTTTTTCAGCTTAACAGAGAAATTGTAATAAACCCAACAGGAGAAGATGAACCAGTATATTAATTTTTTTCATACTGAAAATACTGATTTCTATAAGGGAGGCAGTAATATCTGATAATATGTAAATGATGTTGATTTTCACCAGTATTTTGTTTAATTTAAGCAGTCAGTAACAAACAGTGGTTGCATAAATAGACCCATCGTAATTCTGTACAGACTTGGTTTCTGTTTTTATGCATGTTAAAGGATAATTTTCAAAAACGTAAAATTATTACTCAGTAAATATAAAATGAACCTGTGACAAAAATTTATTTTTATTTAACTCCTGAAATTAATGAAGACATCGGTACAATGTTATATCTGGTTCAAAGAGCATTTGATAAGTTAGGCTCATATGAGCAGTTTAACAAAGAAGTGTTTCTGGGTTAGATAGAAAACTGGTTAATGCCTAACAGAGCCATCAATCCAGACATTTTGCATCTTAGTTGAACAAAAATCTACAAGTTAACAAGTGACATAAGTCAGTCTGGGACTTTAATCAAGAGTAAATAGTGAGTTACATTAGGTACCTTTGCCCTCTCCATTTAATGTTAAAAAGATGTGTCCAGATGTTTTCCAGGTTTTAGATACTTTTTATGATATAAGGAAAAGGAAAAAATAGAAGGGACATGATGTTTGCTTTTACAAAGAGGAAAACACAGGGAAACAGAAGAGGAAAAAAGAGCATTGATTGGATAAGAACTTTTATTTTGATAGTGTTTGATGTATCAAACCAAATATGTTTCATGTAATAGGAGAAATATCTTCTTGTCTCCTTCTGGTCTGTAATGCAGGTGCTTCTCTACAAAGCAGTGGAAAAGCTCAGGTATTGTTGAATCATTCATGTTCTAGGGCCCTATGTTTGTTTCACAGCTAAATAGAATGAATCTCTTAGAACCATGATCCAATTAACATTTGAACGCTTGATTGAGTCATTTTATATTTTGATTCATTTGTGAGACCCACCTCTGTCATGAGAAATAAAAATTGTTTAAGGGCACCTGGGTGCCTCAGTCAGTTAAGTGTCCAACTCATGATTTCATTATGTCCCGGTTTGTGGGATTGAACCCCATGTTGGGCTCTATGCTGACAGAGTAGAGCCTGCTTGGTATTCTCTCTCTTTCTCTCTCTCCTCCTCCCCCTCCCCCCCTTCCTCCCCCCCTTCTCTACCCCTCTCCTCTCTCAATCTCTCTTTCTCTTAAAATACATAAATATTTTTTAAAAATTATTTTTTATTAAAAAAGTATTAAAAATGTAGAGAACAGCTGTGTAATTCCACTGATAATACTAAATAAACCTTGTTTTAACTCTGTAGTGTAGGGTCTTGGATGCTTAGAACTGAGAAGGATTTTAGAGGTCATCTTTTTACATGTATAAGGAGCCTGAGTCCCAGTGAGGTTAAGTGACTCATTGGCTATTGTGGACAGAATGAAAACTAAAATCCATGTATTTTATTTTTGATCCAGTGCTGTGATCCGTGCATAACTGTGAAACATTAGCACTTAGAAAATGAAAATTCTTGTTTAATATTTATTGTGTGACTATTATTTTGCTAACTCTGTAAGATGTTCAAACTACAAAAAAGAATTATGGTCCCTACACTTGAAGGGCTTCTCTAGCTGAAAAGACTGAATATTATTTTTAATTTTTAAAATTTGTAAATTTCAGTGTAGTTGACATACAGTGTTAACATTAGTTTCATGTGTACAACTTACTGATTTGACAAGTTTATACATTATTCTATGTTCATCACAAGTATATCTAGTCTGTCCCATTACATCACTGTTATATTACCAACTGTATTCCTTAAGCTTTACTTTTTATTTCCATGATATGTTCATTCCATAACTAGAGGCCTGTATTTCCCTCTTCCCTTTACCCATTTTTCCCAATTCCCCACCTCCGTTTCCTCTGGCAACCATCAGTTTTCTGTGTTTATAGATCTGATTCTGCTTTTTGTTTATTCATTTTTTTTTTAGATTCCTTTTATGAGTAGAAACATACGGTATTTGTCTTTCTTAGTCTGACTTATTTCACTTAGCATAATGCCCTCTAGGTCATCCACATTGTCTCAAATGGCATAAACTCATCATCTTTTATGGATGTGTAATATTCCATTGTATAAATATACCACATCTTCTTTATCCATTTGTCTTTTGATAGGCACTGAGGTTGCTTCCATGTCTTGACTATTATAAATAATGCTGCAATAAACATAGAGGTGCATATATATTTTTTTGAGTTAGTGTTTTCATTTTCCCTAGTACATACCCAGTAATGGGATTAATAGATCCTGTGGTATTTCTATTTTTAATTTTTCAAGGAACTGCCATACTGTTTCCTACAGTGGCTGTGCTATTATTTTTTAAAGAACCCATAACACAGGGAAGGTTATACAAAGTATTAAATGAGTGTTTAAAATAGAGTAAATGCTGTAGGAGTTATAGATGAGAATATGGTCAGAATTAAAGACATTAAGAAGGTAAAAAACTTAAAAAAAAAAAAGAAGGTAAAAAACTATGATATCTAGCACATGCAAATTCCTAGAGGGCCAGAGAATTATGATTAGGAATCATTTGTAATCATTTGTTTTTTCTAGGGAAGCAAACTTGGTGTAGTACCTTGCTGATTTTTGTCACCTCTTTTTTTTTTTTTTTTTTATTTATTAATTCTAGGAGAGAGAGAGACAGCGTGAGAAGGGGAGGGTCAGAGAGAGGGAGTCACAGACTGAAATAGGCTCCAGGCTCTGAGCTGGCAGTCAGCACAGAGCCCGACGCGGGGCTCGAACCCACGAACCGTGAGATCATGACCTAAGCGAAAGTTGGACGCTTAACCAACTAAGCCACCCAGGCGCCCCGTCACCTCTTTTAATCCAAGTGGTGTCATATTGATTTTGCCATCAGTGTAATGATTTCACTTGCTGGTACTGTTAAAGGTTAATTTAAATTTAATTTGGGTTAATTTATTCATGTATTTAAAAAGTTATTGATGTTGTTTGGGAGTAGTGACTGTATATAATCCCATCTAATTATATGGTAGGCACAGACTTAAATGTGTATTTCCTAGAATGATCACTGAGTAGAGTAAGTATTCTGGTATTATGGTTGTCAAATGTTAAACTTCTTTCTGTTACTTGTGGGAGTGACAGGATTGTAAAAAAGAGTAGAAGAATTCATAGATATGTGCTCAGTTTGCAAGGGTATTCTGTACTTTAATTTTAACAGAAAAGTTAACAATTTGATTGATGTATTTATATAACAAGGTTATAAGAAGCAAAAGCTAAAATGAGTATTTCACAATTCTAATTGCTTTTGCTTGGCTCCTCTCTGCATGTTATGCATTTTAGTTTTTTAATATTTAAAATTTCATCTCTAGTGTAAAGTGGAAGTGAAATAGAGTGGTAGCCTCTTGTCAGTGATAGTCCTCCCTGTCCCCTTTTTAAAGCAGGGTACCATTTGTGTTGTGTGTCTTTCTGGCAGTGAGAGAAATCATTTGCTGAGATGACAATTTCTGTAAGTGCTAACAGCATCTAGAGAGTGAACATTTATGATGTGTGACTTCTTATTGTGTATTATATGGTAGATGTAATTGATAGTTCTCCTTGCTCCTGTTGAATATATGATTTCTGTCATGCCACATGGCTTTCTGAAGTGGTATTTTTGGTTTGCAGATTGCATAAAAGTGGGTATGTTTGTGTTTGCCAACATTTAATGCTGGAAAGGATTCAGGAGGACTCTAGGGTCTTCCTTCATTTTCGTAACTGAAGAAAATGAGATCTTCTCTGGGGACAGAATTAGAAAATACATGCATATATACACACACTCCCCCCGATGCACATATACACACATTACAGATATTTTTGTCTCTATCTGTGTGGGTGTGTATAATAAAATCATGGTTTCATAATGATACCTTCAGTTCTCACCCAGCATGTTGGAGTTCTTTTTAAAAACTTCTCTGACAGTAAGAAACACAGTGCCTATTATTCTTGATATACTTTTTTACTTTCTCAATCAAAAATAATTTGCTGTATGTAGATCTCCCAGTTGCCATACTGTGTTTGTGGCTTACCACCTCTAGACCACCTCTGCCAGTGCACTGACTGGTCAGGGCCTCTGTATAGACTCCAGCCCCTTCCCCACTGCTGTGTCCTTACCTCATCCACTGTGCTGACCCCTCCATGCTGGACACAGAAAGGAAAGCAAGATGGATAGGGCAGGTTATAATTCTTTAATATTTCATAGATATTACCCTGACACATTTTCTTGAGTTTCTTCTATTTTCAAGATTCCTTTCTATGTAGTAGCCTGAGAATCCCCAGGTACTTACTCATTCCTACTGTTGGTCTTGGTTACTATTTTCATAGGGAAGCATAAAGATGTTTACCGAAAGGCTTGTGTTCCATGCAGCCCCGTGCAGTCTTTGTTTATTAGAGAGAATGTGATTCTTGCAGTAGCCAAATCCCTAATAGTATTGGGTATATGAGCTGTCACTGATGGTCTAGAATTTATTTCTAAGGGTGGAGGGTGGCTCAACCATAGTCTTTCCAGCTCTTTAGTTCTAGCTTCTTAAGCACGTGCTGACACACAAAGCCATTTTTTGGTATTCACCACGTTAGACCCAGGGACTGGGTCAGAAGTTGTAGCTCTAGCCAGCATTGTGTTTGAAAATGCCTCTCATAAAACTTCAACATCCTAATGAGGATACAAGAATCCTTTCTATTACTATGGTCTTTTTCTTCACACCTCAGAATGATGAGTGACCTTTCTTTTTAGCTATAGGTGAGTGTATCTGTTCATGTAACTGACAAAATTCAGAATTAGGGTGGGCTTTAGGCCTGCCAGGCTCTGGCTCCATTTCTTTGTGATTCTCTTGGCTCTGTTCTCTCTGTATCAGCTTTGATATTCGGTAACTTCCTTTGTGGCAGCAAAATGGCTGCAGTTGTTTTAGGCTTTGCATTCATAATACCACATGGTCTAGAGGGAAAGAGTATTAACATTTTGGTTTTTTGCTGATTGGAGCAATTCAGGTCATGTGTTTATTCCTGAATCAAAGATTATAGCAAGGGGATGAGATGATGCTGATTGGCACAGGCTAATTCATACCTACCATTACAGATGGGGCTAAGGTGAATTTCATTTAGAACAGCAGAGACCCTACAAAATAAACTAATTCTCATGGAATAGTGATTGTAACTGGCTTTCATAGCATTTAGGGTAATGTATTTATTCATTAAAATATCTTTAAGAAAAGATTTTTGTGATCAGGGAGGGGTGGTGGTGGGGTTTTTAAAAATATTTTTTATTTTTTTAAATGGTTATTTAATTTTGAGAGAGAGAGAGAGAGACAGACAGACAGACAGTGGGGGAGGGGCAGAAAGAGAGAGGGAGACAGAGAATCCCAAGCAGGTTCTGCACCCATCAAGGCAGAGCCTGACATGGGGCTCGAACTCATGAACTGTGAGATCAGGACCTGAGCTGAAACCAAGAGTCAGATTCTTAACCGACTGAGCCACCCAGCTGCCATCAGATTTTTGTTTTTTAAATGCTAGTATTAAAAAAATGTTGAATTATTTATATCTTATTTCTTTGTCAGTGCTCTTAAATTTTAAGTTCCAGGGTCAATCTTACGTTTGTAGAGTAATTGTGACTCCTATAAAATGGATAGTAGCTATTTAAGCTGGAGGAGAGATGAAATGGAGTTTAAGATAGATTAAATTTCACTCTTTACTTTCATTTACAATACTTTCATGAAAATATGTTTGAAAGTACAGTGTCTGAAAGGTAAGTAATAGAATATTGTTAAGAGAATGGTAGAGTGTCTCAATTCCTAGAAAGAGAAGAAATAGAATACAGTCTCTTGTTTGGGTTTATAAGGAGGTTGCTTTGTTAGACACAGACAGTGAAGTGAGTAGGTGAGAACTATCATGAATATCCGTTCAGGACTGATTAATATCCAGTCCATTATCCTGGACTGGGTCCAGGGTTGTTGGTTAAGCAGCCCTGGAACTTTAAATTTCTGCATAGGACTTTGCTAGTTTCCTGGAGAAGATATTGGAAATAGGATCTTTTTACTTCCCATTTAAGAGGAGCCCAGACTCAGCTGGCCATCTCCATTTCTTGTGTATTATCATGGTTTACCCACCAGTCTACCAGTTGCTTGTTCACTAGGCTGCACCTGCTACTGGCTTTACTTACTCCAGGTACAGGATGGTTATAAGTGTATTGGTTGTTCATCCTCTTGATGTGGCTGATTGGGAGATGCAGCTCGCTGCCGCTGCCCAGCATATGAGAGAGTATTGTATCACATATCACTAGGCCAGGAAAAGATCAAATTTCAAAATTCTAAGTATAGTTTCACTGTATGCATATCCCTTTTTTCAGTAAAGTAAAAAATGTTTAAGTCAAGCCATCATAAGTTAGGGACCATCTATATTCATCACTGAAGAAAAATAGATGGAATGCATAACCTTTCGTTTTTGATGTTATAATTGACAGGAAAAATATTCCCAGGCTTCCAAGGCTAACTTTGGACATAGTTCATCTTGAAGTGTTTGTTGGTATTTGTTTCATTTACTGCTAGAAGGTGCAATACCCAAATCATCATTCAGTTTTTTGGAATAATTTGAAAGAATGAAAAAACACTGTCTCTGTATAGCAACCACTTTCTTTTTTTTAATGTTTGTTTTTCTGAGAGAGAGAGAGACAGAGAGACAGACGGGGTGAGCAGGGGAGAAGGGGGAGTCGGGGGGCACAGTGACACAGAACCTGAAGCAAGCTCCAGGCTCTGAGCTGTCAGCAGAGAACCTGATAAGGAGCTCAAACCCGTGAAACTGCAAGATCATGACCTGAGCTGAATTCGGGTGACTGAGCCAGGCGCCCCCCTCTTTTTAAAAAGTATATATATTTATAATGTGTATGTGTGTGTATGTGTGTGTGTGTGTGTGTGTGTATATATATATATATATATATTTTTTTTTTACAAATAGTTTATTGTCAAGTTGGTTTCCATATAACACCCAGTGCTCATCCCCACAAGTGCTCTCCTCCATGCCCATCTCCCCCATCCCCTCCCACCCATCAGTCCTCAGTTTGTTCTCAGCATTCAAGAGTCTCTCATGGTTTGCCTCTCTCCCTCTCCCCAACTATTTCCCCCCTTCTTTTCCCCCACGGTCCTCCATTAAGTTCCTCCTAATCCTCCTATATGTGCAAACATATGGTATTTGTCCTTCTCTGCCTGACTTATTTCGCTCAGCATAAAACCCTCAAGGTCCATCCATGTTGCTACACATGAGCACATTCTAAGGTGCATACTTCCAAGACTGTTTTATTAAGATAATGCTATATAGAAATTTCTGTAGAAAAATTTAACACTTACTAAAATGTGTTTCTGGTTATATATTTTAATCAAAATAGATTAACTGGAAATCCAGTCACCTTTAAGAGATATCTACATTTTCATATCAACAAGAGTTTCATAATATCATGTAATAATAGAATGTTCATTTATAATTTATGATTTCTTTGAGGCATTAACAAAATTTTTGAGGGTTAATTCTGATATAGGGTGGGGATTGGATAGGAAGAGGAAGAGTTCAAAGGAATGCATTTTTGTCTGACAGTTAACACTTTTGAGGATATGCTATAATACTTGGGATGATATAAAAAAATTAAACCATCTTTAAATCAAATTGAGGTTTATGTTTTCATTTTGATCAGCAGGGATTAATTTGGAAAGTAAAAAATAATGGGCTGATATATATGAAAATTTCTATCCAAGGTTGACAGTTTAGTTTTAGGTGAATTTGTACTAAAGAATAATGATCAAGAGGCACCTGGGTGGCTCAGTTGGTTTGGTGTCCAGCTCTTGATTTCACCTCAGGTCAAGATCATGGTCATGGGATTTCACCTCAGGGTCATGGGATTGAGCCCTTAGTGGGGCTCTGCACGGAGCATGGAGCCTGCTTGATATTCTCTGTTTCTGTTCCTCTCTCCTATTCAAGCATGTAGGCTCTCTCTCTTAAAAAAAAAAAAATTATGATCAAATAATTTCTCATTAAATTTTCAAGCGTTTGCATTAAAAAGTCCTTTTGAACAATTAAAATTACTTTGTTGTTCTTATGTTTGACTTTTTTTTTTTTAATGTTTTATTTATTTCTAGGAGAGAGAGAGAGAGAGAGACAGCGTGAGCAGGGGAGGGTCAGAGAGAGAAGGAGTCACAGACTGAAACAGGCTCCAGGCTCTGAGCTGGCAGTCAGCACAGAGCCCGACGCAGGGCTCGAACCCACGAACCGTGAGATCATGACCTAAGCGAAAGTCGGACGCTTAACCAACTAAGCCACCCAGGCACCCCTATGTTTGACTTTAAACTTCAGAAACTATATCTTCTAATTGCAAGGAGAATAAAATGACAAAATGTGTCAGTTAGGATTATTCAGTTATTTTATGTAAATACAAATCCATTTACTTTAAGGAGAACCATCACACCTTTTAAAATGTGATCAATCAACACCTTTCTTAGAATTGCTTTCATTGAGCTAATGAAAAGATATTTTTATTCTTGAAATATTGCATTTTTTATTCTCCTTATTAACGGTCCTCCCTGCGTAGGAGTAAATAAATCATGGGGCTGCTAGTAGTTCTAAGTGCTTTTCAGAGAGCATTTAAGTGCTTGTAATCGCTAAGCAAAGGAGTACTATAGAATAAATGTGTTGTAAACCACACATGAAAGCAATGTCTTTTTTTATTATCTGTAACTTTAATGGAAAGAAAATGTTAATTTAGGGTAATGAAATAGACCTCCAAGTATGATCGGTGAATAGACCGTTAGGTTAATTAAAATGAGGATATGTATCACTGCTGTGCTGGAACTATCATTGTGGAAGAGACAGATTCATTTAGTGCTTGAATAGTAAAATTCAGAATGTGTCACTCCCAAACTAGATTTACCACACAAAGGAACAAGATTGATGACAAGGGTAATTCGGTTTTGTTTCATTTACTTTTACCTGTCACATTACTTGTCATTTTAGAAAGCCTGTCACTTAAAGGTGAAAATTTATCCAATCTTTTAAAAATCAATTAAGTATAAATTTTGTTGCTTTCCTATCTGTCCATCATCCTAGCTGAATTAAACACAAAACAAGATTTAAGTAATAGGCAGGCATATAGATTGTAATAGAACTTTCAAAAAGTTAGCAACTTTAAATTTATTGATTTGCAAATGCCATTGAAACCACCACTATAACTTTTTTTGGTTATTAGTTCTTTTCAATGTCTAGTTCCCAAAGCTGTTGGAAATTAATTCGTGTATTTTGTTGTCCACTTGACCAATTCACTATTTGAATTTACTAAAATCTTGAGTGCTTCAAGATTTTATAAACCATAGTTTATAAAAGATTTTTGAATGCCTTTTATTTCTTCCCAATGGAAAATCTTAGCATTGTGCCAACCATAAAGTAAGGTTTCAGTAAGTACTTCCTATTTTGATTTAGGAGGCTTGGCATCTGTTTAAACAAAATTTAAGTTCTGTATACTCTTGAGTTATTCCGTTGCATCTATCATATGCCTAATTTAATATATTAATTTCTATTTGGATTTTATTTTTTTTATTTTTTTTAAATGTTTTATTTATTTCTAGGAGAGAGACAGAGAGAGAGACAGCGTGAGCAGGGGAGGGTCAGAGAGAGAGGGAGTCACAGACTGAAACAGGCTCCAGGCTCTGAGCTGGCAGTCAGCACAGAGCCTGACGCGGGGCTCGAACCCATGAACCGTGAGATCATGACCTAAGCGAAAGTTGGACGCTTAACCAGCTAAGCCACCCAGGCGCCCCTCTATTTGGATTTTAGATTTAAAATTTACAGCATCTGGCCCAATAGTCAATTATCACCAATAGCTTTTTGCCTGGGATCTGAGAAACGAATGCATGTATTAAGTGATTTATAAAGCAATTGCTTTCCCTAATGATTTACGTGATAGTCAGCCAAGTATTTATTGAATTCCGGTCCTGAGCCCAGTATTAGAGTAGGTAGTTTCATGTGTTTTAAGGCTTTCCTTGGGAGGTTGTACACGATCAACATGTGTGTATAAAATAATCTGTTTCTCTCCTTAGCCTGGCACATAAAAACACTTTTTAGGAAGATGAGATATTCTTTCTTTTTTGTTTTTTAGTCTCTCGATTCTGGGAAAATCTTTCGTTTTTGCCTTTTTTATTTTTCTGATATTTGGATGATATTTAGTAGGAGATATTTAATGAGTTTATGTAAGTGTATATACTTAATATCTATGATTATACGTGAGCATTACCTTAACTAAAATTTGATATAGGAAGAAAATATATTAGAAAGGGAATCTTTTTTCTGTAATTGGACTTACCAAAGAGTTTTTCTAAATAATTGCATTAGAGCACCTAACAGTTCTTATTTTATCGCCCCTGACTTTTTTTTCTCCCACCGAAGATTCACTTGGGCTCTTTAAGTAAACCGGATTGTAATGATTCCTTCATCCTGAATAGGGTCAGAAAGCTGTAGTGTTAAAGTCAGCTCTCTTTGTATGACTTTTTCTTTCTTTGTGTCTGCTTCATTTTTAGAATTCTAACTGCATACTAACTTCATTATCTTTTCTTGGTTTTTCTTTTTTGTGTCCCAGCTTCTGCTTACTCATAATTAGTTTTAGCTTGTCATAAAGTATTTTAGATTAAACCTTGGCATTTGTCATTTATTGCTCATCACCCAGGTCTTTTTCTTTCTTATTTTACATTCCTGGAGGAAATAATCAAATTGACTTTTATACCAGCCAAAATAAGCTAATTTATGTTGAGGTAACAGAAATGATTCACATAATTTCTTTTTTTTAAATTTTTAATTATTTATTTTTGAGAGAAAGAGAGTGAGAGAGAGAGAGCTCACAAGCAGGGGAGGAGCAGAGAGAGACAGAGAATTGGAACCAGGCTCCAGGCTCTGAGCAGTCAGCACAGAGCCCAACATGGGGCTCGAACCCACGAACCATGAGATCATGACCTGAGCCGAAGTCAGATGTTTAAATGACTGAGCCACCCAGGCGCCCCTGATTCACATAATTTCTTATTCATGCTATATGTTCATCATAGATTGGTTGATAGTTCTGACCCAGATAGTCTTATTCCAGGACCCAAGCCACAGCCATTATTTGAAGCACTGTCAGAAAAAAGAGTAGCCTATCATGCACCAGCTTATACAGCTTTCACCCAGATGTGACATATCGCTTTGGCTCACACTTCATTGACCAAGTCATCTTGCCACCCATGACATTAATGGGATGAGGAAGTATAATTCTTCAATGTACCCTGGAAGAGAACTGCAGTTAGCTTAGTGGAAAACAGTAACGACTATTGCAATTGACTCCTCTAGCTATGAGCCATTCACTTTAATTTTCTTCCTACATGGAATACATTCTCTTTTTTCCTAGGATACAATTTAAAAATCTTACAGGAATTGGTATCATGAGCCATGGGACTTCAGGTAACTCTGGTAGCCAGAATGTACTTTCTTTCTCATGTAACTTTTTGGTCAGTGGAACGTGTATAGATGTGATGTATCCAAATCTGAGCAGAAGCTTTAAGTGTGGTTTGTGTGGTCTGACTTGAATTCTTTCCAGATAGGGACTGCTCCTTACGCTGGAATCCCAGTATGAGAAGACATGTAGAGTAGACCTGCAACATGGAGTGGAGCTTGACCCAGCCTTTACTTTTCATTTAATAGGAACAAAAAAAATGAGTGTTTGTTGTGGTAGGTAACTGAGATTTTGGATTTGTTGCTACCACAAAAGCTTACTCTACATAGTGGAATTTGAAGTTAAGACAAATTGGGCTTGCGTGTTAACTCTTCTGGTTGTGTGATTTGGGGTAGGTTATTTAAGTTCCCTGAAGCTGGATTTCTTCTCAGTATGATGGAGGTAATAATAAGGCCCATCTTACAGTTCTGATGTGAGGATTAAATTGGATGACTTGTAAAATATTTAATACAGCACTCAGCATATAAGAGAAGGGTTCAGTAAATGTCCTTTCTTTTCCTTTTACCTTCCACCTTGCTTCCCCAATTAGTAGAGTTGTTTAAATACAGGATTACTTGAAAGAAATTAAGTAATTAGAAAGAGTCAGTTGTGAGATTAGGGATACAATGCTTGCCTTAAGTGGACCCTTTTAGCTCAAATTTAAGAGTTTCCTTCTGAGGAGAGTCCAAGGTGCTCTTAGAACTAATTTTTTTTGGGTGGCTCAGTCAGTTAGGTGTCCAACTTTGGCTCAGGTCATGATCTCTTGGTCCTTGGGTTCAAGCCCCACGTTGGGCTCTCTGCTGACAGCTCAGAGCCTGGAGCCTACATCCGATTCTGTGTCTCTCTCTGCCCCTGGCCTGCTTGTGCTCTGTCGTTCTCTATCTCTCAAGAATAAACAAATATTTTAAAAAATTAAAAAAAAATCTGTTTTGCTAATGATGGGTTTCTCTGCAGTGATAAGTCAACTAGGTTTTTAACTGAGCTGAATCGGCAATTGGCCCGCTACAGCATTCCTACCAAACCTCCAACACTTCAAAGAGAAACTCTTCTACCTGTTAAATAGTCACTATGACCACCACCAACCTTGTCCATGGAGTTTTATCTGTTACACAGGAACTAAGAAGAGTTAATCTAATAGCTTGTCAGTGACCCATGATTTGCCATAGCTCAAGAAGAT
Organism: Hyaena hyaena; assembly: GCF_003009895.1. Lineage (NCBI taxonomy): Eukaryota > Metazoa > Chordata > Mammalia > Carnivora > Hyaenidae > Hyaena > Hyaena hyaena. Next base: position 2,339,574 of record NW_024080869.1, read on the forward strand.
AAGACATCTGTGAATAGATATATATACAATGAACTTGTACCCATGGGGGGAGAGATAAAAACGATGCTAATAGTGGGTTTGTTGGCTGCTATTAAAAATGAGATGAAGTGTCCAGGTCACAAGTAGTAATGAAAAAATATGTAGTCTATACATTTATAGACATGTAGGATAAAAAGAGAAACTAATTCTCAACCTCAGCAATACAGATAAAACTGAGAGAAGAGACTAAGACCACTTAAAGCTCAACCTTGTGGCAAGGATCAAATCAAGAATATGGTTTCATGCCTTGTAGTGGTTCTAAAATAGGACTAAGAACTCTTTGACACTGTTCTCTTCAAAAGGTGGAAGGTAGCTATTTAATGGATAGAATGTGGCAGAAGTGATGCATGTGACTTACAAGACTAGCTCATATTAGGAATTGTGGTATCCTTCTTGTGCTTGCTTTTGGATTGCTTATGTGAACAGGAGAGAAATGAGCTGCACTGATAGGAGGACACTCAAGCCTGTACCCTGTGGAAAGGTACATATATATGTAAAGGAATGGAGGCTTTCTGTGAATAGCTAGGAGTAACTAAGGCTACTAGCCAATGTGAATGAACTGTCTTGGACACACATCTCCAGCCCCATCAACTCTAGTCAAGTCTTGAGTTGATTACAGCCCTTGCTACCAACTTGACTGCAACTTAACCATGTAGCTAGGGCACATCTGGATTTCTAACCCTCAGAAACTATGTGAGACAATATATTTTAGAATTATTTATTACATAGCAATCAATGGGTAATGCTTACTGAAATCTTTAAATAAAGTATCTTCTTAGTGACATCTAGTATAGTCTTTCAAAATATAGTATGTCCTTTCAATTGGACAGAATGACTCAAAGAGTTGTCACATTAATAATTTACATTTCATTTGTTCTCTGTTAGAAATGTTTTGTTTGTTTGTTTTTTTAGTTTATTTATTTTGAGAGACAGAAACAGCATGAGTAGGGGAGGGGCAGAGAATCCCAAGCAGGTTCTATGCTCCCAGGGCAGAGCCCACCATGGGGCTTCAACTCATGAAACCGCGAGATCATGACCTGAGCCAAAATCAAGAGTCCGACACTGAACTGACTGAGCCACCCAGGTGCCCCTCAGTTAAAAACACTAAGGGGTGGCTGGGTGGCTTAGTCAGTTAAGCATCCGACTTTGGCTCAGGTCATGATCTTGTGGTTTCATGAGTTGAAGCCCCACATCAGGCTTTGCGCTGACAGCACAGAGCCTGCTTTGGATTCTCTGTCTCCCTCTCCCTGCCCCTCCCTGCTCATGCTCTGTCTCAAAAATAAACATATAAAAAAAAGATTTAAAAATGTTTTTAATAACACTAAAAGGGGTACAGAGATGAAAAAGCATAGCCTGTTTTGGAAAATAAAAGTATAAAATGTTCTATTTTATTCTCATCTGAACACTTTTTTAAAGTTAATTTTGAGAGAGAGAGAGAGAGAGAGAGAGAGAGAGTGTGTGTGTATGTATGTATGTATGTATGTGTGCGTGCGCGAGCACTCAAGTAGGGAAGAGGCAGAGAGAGAGAGAGAGAGAGAGAGAGAGAGAGAGAGAGAGAGAGAGACAGAGGATGAATCCCAAGCAGGTTCTGTACTGTCAGTATGGAGCCTGATGGGAGGCTTGAACTCATGAACTGTGAGATCATGACTGGAGCTGAAACCAAGAGTTGGAGCTTACCTAACTGATCCAGCCAGGTGCCCCTCTGAAGACATTTTTATTGGTGCTTATTTTTTTGTTTGATTTTCTACCCCAGTGATTTTCCAAATATTTCCTGAGCCTAATACTTCAAACAGGTTGCACCAGTCTGGGTTCTCCAGGGAAACAGACCCAACAGGAGAGAATATGGAGAGAGATTCTCCAGAGATTCTCCAGGAAATTTATTTTTGCCTTAGGGCCTTCAGCTGATTGAATGAGACTCATCCATGTTTTCAGGGGTAATCTCCTTTTCATAAAGTCTCCTGTTAGTAAATACTAATTTTGCCTACAAAATATCTTCACTATAATACTTAGATTAGTTTTCGACCAAATTGGGCAACCATAGCCTAGCCAAGTTGGCACATGAAATTAATCATCCTGCAGATGAAAAGGGCAGAAGAAGATGAGTGGCCCACTCAGAAATCTCCCTTCACTCCCTCTTGTATTGAATGTTGTTGCAGCCTTGTTCTCCATGGTTTTCTTAGTACCTTTGATGCCATACAGCGGGGACAGTAACATAGAAACTAGTGTGAACAGCTTTGTTGTGGTCTCCAAACTGTTTGGGGACTCTGTTCCTCAAACTCACGTTTAAAGAAAAAGAATATTTTGCTCATTATTAGATCTAAAAGGAGCTTGTTGGATATCAGAGAGAGGATGAATCTAGAAAAAAATTTTTCTGCTGTTGATCACTTGTTACCAGTAGAAAAGTTAGGACCGTGTTAAATGTGTTGGAGTGTTGAATTTAGTGATTGTTTTTGGTGGGCTTTTGTGGCGTTTTCTCCAGTGTTCAGGAATATACCCAAGTCTCACTCAGTAAGTTTCTCCTTTGAGAATTGAACAGTCTGTGCAATTTCACAGATGACAGTACTTCTGAAAACCACCAAGAGGATATTATTCTGTAATGCTTGTTAAGTTCTGTCTTCTTTAGCAGGTTAAATATATCTACTGCATTTTAAGCTTCTGTCGTTTTAAAGAGGGCCTTTTAAACGTTTACTGATTTAAGTCTTTTGATAGGCCTGGCTTATAGCTGCCAGCTTGATTTTACTTTTTAAAAATGCCTTTAAATTGAACTTTAAGGTTGACTTCTAGGTGTAACTTCTGAAATCTCTCTATGGGTTTGATTTACTGCAAAAGTAATATTACTAATTTTATAAGACTGCTTCTAAGCTGTGTTTTCCTTGCTTTTGGATTTTCCCTATGAAAAATGAAGAAGGACTCCTTTAACCAAGTTTTATTGGGGTAAGATCAATTTTATGAAACCTGACGACTTCGTATTCTGAATTTTACCTGAGCAATGTTCCAGCTCAGCTGAATGGCTCATAATATTGAGTGACTCTCTCGTCAGCTACTTTATTGATTAATGACACATATAAGAAAAATGTACCTTGTTGCAGTGGGATTTGTATCAAGGAAACTTGAAATCTCTTATTTCATCATAAGACCGTTGAAAGTCTGTATTTAAGGATGATATGATCCATGAAAGAGAATGAAAAGTCAGATTTTAGTTAAGCCATGTGGATCAGAGAGAGGAGGAACAGAGAAGGCTCCTGCAGCAATATAGTTTTGAAAATTACTTGTGGGAAGGGGAGGGGGAATCATCTGGGCAGCCAGCAAAACATTACACAAAACTTTGGTAAATAAATGGCTTTGCTGACATAGTAGAAAGATGAGCACTGTTACTGATTGTCTTGTTGTTTAGCTGTCAGAGAAGATTGTGCTGCTTCCTACATCTGCCCTCACATGCTACCTCACCTGCTCCATCTTACTGAGACGGATAAACCTTGTAGTTCAGGACTGTCAAGGGCACTGCAATTAGTACTAAATCATTCTCGCTCTGACAGGTTCTGGCAACAGAAGCTTCTGGCAGATGTGCAAGTGCATTTTCAGTGTGTCTGAATGTCTGAGTGGTATAGAAGAGCTTTTAGCATGCTGGGTATCTTCATTCGAAGGTGAATTCAGTGTAAATCAACTTTTAGAAGATGAGAAATACTAGAAGTCTTGTGGGCTGTTGGGTTTTCTCTCCCTCCGTCCCATCATCTCTTCAAAGTTTATTAATTTTGAGAGGGGCAGAGAGAGGGAGAGAGAATCCCAAGAACGCTATGTACTGACAGTGTGTGTGGAGTCCAATGTGGGGCTGAAACTCACAAACCCTGAGATCATGACCTGAGCTGAAATTAAGTCAGATGCTTAAGGGACTAAGCCATGCAGAGGCCCCTTCAAATTGAAAGGAAAAAAAAAAAAAGAAAAAGAAAGAAATGAGATTAACTAGTGTCTTTGTTACCAGTCTTCAAAACTGTAAATTGTCTTTTCATATGTCTGGCCCAGCCCTTGTGTAGGATTTTGTCAGGCAGCTTGCAGGAGTTTACTCCTAGTTTTTTCCTCTGTGACCTGCTGCTGCAGCAGAAGAGCTGGGTGTTGGAGGGAGTGTGTCCTTTTTCATTTAAAAGAACCTACTTCCTTGGAGTCATGTGACCATGACTTTTTCCCTAGGATTGAGTTAATGTCAGAGTGTCACTCAGCATGCTGTAAAAGTTTGTATTCCCTTTAATAGTTATTTTTAACAACAACAAAATCTCTGATGTTCTTTGCTTATAATTTGGTTTTCTCTTGAAAGTAGAGTCTTTAACAAAAAAAGGGGAAGTTTCCAGTTAATCAGGATTTAACTGCTTTGGAGGAAAGCTGACAGCTGTTAAATCAATACAGCCTGACATCCCTAGCTATTTGCTACTCTTTAGTTTCTGGTTCATTATGTTGCATGTTAGCATTGTTTCTATCAGGGCAGGCTTGCGCTCAGTAGTGAGAAATGAGCCATCTTTCATAGCATGTTGAGACAATTCTGACTTTTGTGCAGATTAAAGAGATGGGGTTTTCTGAGTGGCAGTTGAGTACTGGGAAGAGCATTGGATTGTAAATCTAGGACTGGGTTTTGGTCCTAGTTTTGTTACTGACGACCAGCACAATTTCTCCAACTATCAAATGAGGGAGATTAGGGCAGACAGTGTCCTTTATGTCGTTAACTTATTCCTTCTTTGATTCTGTAATTCAAAAACACTTGTTTGTTTGTTTGAAGGTGGAGGGCAGAAGTGCTAACAAATGCCTTTCAAAGCGTAGATTTCAAATTATTCAGGTCTTCACAATAATGTACATGAAGCATTAGGTATTAACATTATCTTAAACCCCCATAAACTATCTTCCTCAGGCAGAGGCTCCCACCTTCAGGTGGTGGTGATATTCCAGTGGTCATAGGGTGGGTTAGTTGGCTGATTAAAGGAGAAATGGGACGCTCTTGTCCTACTCATTGGCCTTGGGATTGGATCCATTCATTATGTGATTTGTAAGCCTCTTGTAATCCGGTTCCTGCTTCTTCCTGTCTAGTCACAGTGGCCTTCTTTTAGTTCCTGAAATGCCATGTGTTTCCACCTGATACCAGGTCCTCTTTATACATGGTATTCTCTCTACCAGGAATGCTGTAGGAGAGCTGACCGTACTGACTCAGTCCTTAGCCTTCTGTCTTGTTCAGGTTGCTTGCTGACCCCCCTGGAGATTAATAGACAAATGTCCACCAAGAAATACCCACCAAGGCTGGGATGGGTGGAGGTTTGCTTTGTCCCTCTGTAGATTTGTAAAGATAACAAAGTCTCGCCCCTTCCCGAAGCACAGGTGGTGCCATGAAATCTAATTAAATATTAGATGTCAATCAGGTGCATGCAAAACCTTTGATCTCACTGAAGTGCCCTCCCACGTATCCTCTTGTTCTGTAAAATCTGTGGGCTAAGGTCCGACTTCTGTGGAGAATGGCCGTGCAGCATCCGATCGTTACCTGATCGATCCTCACTGTCAGTAAGTTTCCCTGAATAAAACTGTAAACTGGATGGAGCTGCCTGCTTCACTTTCTGGTTTCACAGTGCCTTCTCAGTTTGGAGGATACTTTACTGTCCCTCCTCCACCTTCTAACAAATGCTCTTTGCTGTTCTCCCTTCCATAGGGGAATGTTCTGAGCCTTCTCAACCTCTTTTCAGTTAGCTAACTGCTACTCATTCTCCAGGTCTTCCCCTTAAGCATCACTTAAAAAGAACAACTCTTCTGACCTGACTGACAAGGTCACTTCTGTTTATACAGTTACAGTACCATATACCTTTCTTTTGTCACATTTCCCATTGTTACAATGTCATTTATTTGTGTGGTTGGTTAGTTCTTTCCTTCCCCTATGTACTGTAAGCTCCATGAGAATGCAGATCATGCCCATTTTTTGCTCTCTTTGTACTTATTTCTTTTTTCCTGAAGTTTAAATTCCAGTTTGTTAAGATACTGTAATACTAGTTTCAGGTTTAGAATTTAGTGATTCATCACTTACATATAACACCCAGTGCTCATCACAAGTGTCCTCCTTAATGCCCATCACCCATTTAGCCCATCCCTCCAACAATCTCCCCTCTAGTAACCCTCCGTTTGTTGTCTGTAGTTTAAAGAGTCTGTTTCCTGGTTTGCTTCTGTTTTCCCCTCCTTACGTTTATCTGTTTTGTTTCTTAAATTCCACATGAGTGAAATCATATGGCATTTGTCTTTCTTGACTGACTTATTTTGCTTAGTATAATACATTCTGGCTCCATCCACATTATTGTAAATGACAAGATTTCATTCTTTTCGATGGCTGAGTTAATATTCCATTGTGTGTGTGTGTGTGTGTGTGTATTTATTTCAGTTGCCTGACTCTGTATATTTGTGGTATGAATACATGAGCCAAAGCTGCAGAACTTCCTTAGAGGCTATTTATTATGTACTTGCAGTGTGCCACGCCCTGTTCTGCTCTTGTCTCCAACCCCATCATCCTCCATTTTCATAATCATTATTACAACCATTTCTTGAGTATTTTGACCCAGGTATGAACCCTAAAATCCACGTCTTTGGTGACTATGCTGTACAGTTGAGACATTATAAGAAAAGATCAAAAGCTTTTTGTAGCATTTGTTACCCAGATCAAGTTCTGTTTGCTCATAAATCTTTTTTTTTTCTTTTTTGTATCTACTAGTGCCATCACAGTATAAAGGATATCTTGTCATTTATTTTGGTTCCCACACATCTAATTTCCTGGGAAATTCCCTATGTGTTGAAATTCCCTATGTGTCCCTTCCATGAGGACAGAGCCTGCCTCTTATTACCTAAGTGGAAAGTGTCATATATCTGCCTTCCCAGCTTTTCTTACATATATGGTATAGGTATGTGATACATTTGCCCCAGTTTCCAGATCAGAAGCAAGTGACACGAAGAAGGCCAGGGAGAGTCTCTGCTGAGGATTAGGCAGGAACAGTAACTATACTGGGTTTTGAGAAATTGTACTGTTCGCCATTCTAGAGACAGTATCCAGCGTGCAGAGTTAGTGGTGTTTGTGGTACAGACTGTAGAGTTTGTGCCCAGAATCAGAGCAGTGGTTTCTTCACAGGACCACTTTTAAGGGAGATATGATTTTGGACTTTGTTCCTCACCTGGCTATCTGGGAGAGGCAGCCTAGAGAGTGGACTCTGGTACCAGACTGGTTGTGTTCACATCTCAGCTCTGCTACCAACCAGGCTTGTAACGTTGCTTGGGGAAGTTAATCTCTCTGTGGCTCAGTTTCCTCAAATGTAAAGAGGAGAAATAACAGATACGTGTTAGAAGGTTGTTGTGAGGATTAGATGAGTTGAGCTCTTAGGACAGTATCTGGTATATTTATTGTAATGTTTATTAGTATTTTCTATCAATGTTTCATTATTTTCTGACCCTCTGGGTATTCTCTGGAAGTATATATCTTTTACACATACATATCTTTTTTTTTTTTTTTTTTTTGCTTAAATTATCTTTTGGACTATATTGCTTACAACTTGTACCCTGACTGACACAACTTGTTGAATGAATGATAACTGTGAGTAGGGTGTAGCCATAGTTAGAGGTTTCTTTTTCAGAAGGGGTTTGTTAGAACCATTTCCACATGCATGTCAGGGCCAAAGCTTGTATTATTTTTATTAAAATGCTTAACTTTCTCTCTAGTTTTTTTGGATTGACTTACTTCATTCAAGACCTCATACTTTGACTTCAGGCTTATTGCAGTATTTGTTTGAGCAAAATCTGAAACAGAGATTCTCCCTGAGGGTGAAATGCATCTCATGTTAGGATATCTGGCTGACGTCAGGTAGTGATTTCTTTATCTTCACCACTGCAGTTATCTTGGCATATACATTTATTGCTGATAATCTATGAAAGGCCTGTTTAAGTCACTTCTCATCCTGAGTGAAGGGCCATCCAGAGCCCGAATTTCCCTCTGGAACCCTTTTTATGTGGCTGAGGAGCACGGTGTCTCCTGGCACATTAGCTTTCAGTATGTGAAAGCAGATACTTTCTAATGGGAAGATGTCATGCAAGGTGAACTATTGGTATTTTCACAGCAGGCAAATTCTCACCACCCTCAGTATAAAAACACCATTGAATCACATTTATGGTTTTGTCACCATTACAATGAGAACAGATAGTGACATTTAAAACTTGGAAAATTCAGCCCCAGATATTGACTGTTAATGTGAAAAACTTGAAAAAGCAGGTAGAACACTGTGACCTTAGTGATGTGAATTCTCTAATCAGAGCATACAGAGCAGTCAAATATTTGACTTATTGATTTTTTTGGAGAACCAAGCTGTTTTGTATGCAAGGTATGAAAATCGTGTGAGTTTTGTCCTTGATTTAGAATAAGCAATGAGAGCCAGGGTTCTATGCAGTAGATTTGAATTTATGTTGAATAGTATATACTTTTAATATTTCAGCATATATTACCAGAAGGGATATTCAGTTTTCTCATGTATTTGTATCAATATGTTTAAAACACAGTATTTACATAAATTTATGTTTTGAAAATGGTATTAAGGGGCGCCTGGGTGGCTCAGTCGGTTAAGTATCTGTTGGTTTTTGGCTCAGGTCATGATTTCACAGTTAAGAAATCGAACTCTGTGTCGGGCTGTTCACTAAGCATGGAGCCTGCTTAAGATATTTTCTCTCTCTGTCTCTCTCTGCTCCCTCCTCTGTTTGTGCTTCCTGTCAAAAATTAAAACAAAATGGTATTAATTTATTAATATATACTGTTTTTAAGAACCTTGTGTAGTATCTTCAATTTTAAAAAGACCCCAGCCATACAGGATTATAAACTTCCTCTGCCCACATTTGAATATACTCCTTTTCTACATTTTCAGCCTTCTAAACTTTGTTTTTCTGTAAAATCACCCATCTAAAGGTTTATCTGCCAATGTCTAGTCCATTGAAAGCAAAAAATATAGTAGTATGAATTACCTTGACTTCTTAAAGAAGCCTTTCCATTTTAATTAAGTTCACCTTAAGGAACACAGGTTATCTTTTGGACAAACAGTATTCAAAAAATTCTGCTCCCTAGAACAATAATGCAGGTAGATTTTTATTTGAGAATTGTGACATTTTATCAGATATGTTTTTCATTTTCCCTTAATCTTTCAGTCACATCTTACAAATATTTGAAAACCTTTTTATTTTCTCTTTTTGGATAGCCCTCTTGTCCTTGCCACCATCTTCTCTTTGTGATACCCTGTTCTGCTACTGCCTCTTTATTTAAATTCCATCACAAATCAGTTGGCTTGGGTTTTTAGTGTGCTGGTTTCTTTAAGATGAGGGGACAATTTTTTTTCTGATTTTTTTTGGTGGGGGCAAAGATAATCTTTAGGTAATTTCTAGCAAAGCTTAAGACTGGAGGGAACATTGCTGTTTGGTAGAATAATGTGCAGAGAATAAATTGAAACTGTCATATTTTACAGTGACTTTGGAAACCTGAAATTCTAGAATTCTGCTTTAACTTTTAAATTTTTTTAACGTTTGTTTATTATCAAGAGACAGAGACAAATCATGAGCATGAGAGGGGCAATGAGGGAGGAGACACAGAATCTGAAACAGGCTCCAGGCTCTGAGCTAGCTATTAACACAGAGCCCGACACGGGGCTTGAACCCTTGAACCGTGAGATCATGACCTGAGCCCAAGTCGGAAGCTTAACCAACTGAGCCACCCAGGCGTCCCTCTGATTTTATTTTTAAATGCCATTGAGAATTTATTCCAGAAGAGGTATTTATTAAGTAATTGCATGTAACTTCACTGTTAGCAAATATTAAGTCTAGTTTGCTTGGATTCATATACACATCTTTTAAAATCTTACTGGATTTCAGTTATAGCTAGGTTTAGTCGGAGCCTGTTATCTTGTGCTTTCATTTTTAAGGCGCAAATAGTACATGGATTCTAGATTGTGCTTTTTTCTTAGAGTTTGGCACTGTGGTCGTTCCACCCCACTAACTATTCTTTCCTCTTAAGAACCTCAAAGATTGAATGAGGGGAAGCCAGGATGAGTCCCTGTAGCAACTTCTAGGGTCCAGTTACAAGGATGAATAAAACCGCCTGTTTGAATTCTGTGAGATTGGAATCTAATTCTCTCTATTCAGTTTTTGAAAAAGAATTGGTGGAAAATTATAATGATAGCAATTGAATTGGCCCCACATGACACAGATTTATAGTGTATTTATAGAGATTTATAGTTTTGTTTTGTTTTAAACCCATAGTCTATTTTTTCTCATCCTTTGAACTTCTGGATCTTGTCTTTCTCTAGGGAGCATCTCATTAGGAAAAAGTATGTGGACAGTGAAATGAAATGTGAGCGTGTGGAAGGAAGACCAGGACAGGGCACTAAACAAATAGTAGAGATATAGAAATGGCTAAGGGAAGTGAGAGCAGAAGAGTCAAAAGGAGGGAACTTACGGGACAAGAAGATAAATTGTAAGAATGGTGTCTTTCAAATACTTTGTTGTTTTTTTAAAGTAGGCTTCAACCCCAGCACAGAGCCCAGTACAGGGCTTGAACTCACAATTTGGAGGTCAAGACTTGAGCTGAGATCAAGAGTTGGACACTTAACTGACTGAGCCACCCAGGTGCCCCTTTAAAATTCTTCTTGATTTGTATTTTTATGTTAGGGTTTTACTTCTGTTGGCGTAATAGAGGAATTTAGTCAGTATGAAATCTAGGAATGTTCGAGTCTCAGAATAACTAATTAAATGTATAATAGGCAAATAAGAAAATTTGGCCTTACTATTCTGTTAGACTGTATGTAAAAAGGGATAGTTACAGAAAAATTATTTTGCTTAAAATAAAAGCATATTTTTTAAAGTTTGCTTTAGAGAGCAGAAAGCAATTGTATTGTAAGTGTGTGTAATTATCTGCATTCCTTTCCAGCCTCTTTGGGATCAAATTGGTTTTCTCCCCAAGAAAGGCAATTATATGCAGGAGGCCACTTTTTGTTGAATTACTATGTGTTGCATGCAGCGCATCCCGCAAACTTGAAATCATAGATGCACTGCTATGATTTATAATGCCCATTAATTACAGCTTTGTATTAAAGGCTTTTAGTTTTCTGCTTCAGTCAACCTAAATTCTCCTTTTGAAGAAGAATTGCTTATATTAGGTGTTATGCTAAATAGTGTATTCTGTCTTTTAGAATCTCACCAGAGGTACTTGTGCAGCGAGATCTTCTCAGCTGACATTAAGTGCAGCCCAGTCAAGCTGTCTAACTTTGTATGGTGATGAGCTAACTGAAAGAGCTACCAGTCTTATAATGAGGAGGCTTCCCACAACACAATTCAAAGAGGAAGACTGCAGAGCATTAATCAGAAAGTATCATCCACTAGCTCTTGATTACCCTTGTAGCCCTGTGCCAGGCTCTGTAACGTACCCAGCCCATGCTCTTTCCGGCCAGCTCAGTGCTTCTCAGCCCTAGCTGTTCTTTAGATCCATCTGGGGGCTTTAATTCCCTCCACCCCCACAAAATACTGGGTGTGGATGTGTTTTAAAGGGCTCCTTGTTGAATCTGATGTGTAGCCAAGAATGAAAACACACTCTATTCAGTCCTATTTGGTGGCTTTTCACCTGAAAACTTAGAGTTCCTTTTTTTTTTTTTTTTGGCTTTGTATTCCCAAAATTCTTCTAGAAGTTGAAAATATGATCAAGCAAAACAAATGAACAAAAGCAGACTGCATTCTTCTCTCTTGGGCTTCTGCCATGGTCTGATTCTATTTTGGGACAAACCTTTCCCCGGCAATTCCTTTAAATTTTGTAACTTTACCCCCTAACCCCCACCCCGCCATGTGATGAATGTCTAATCTGAGGTCTCTTTGCTAAACTTGGCCATTTTCTAGTCTGATCAGGGACCTGCTTTTCAGTGAGACTTTGTCATTTTTTTCTCCGTGAATATTTAAAACTACATTTTAACCTAGAAACATTTTAAAATAAGGGTTGATAGTGGTTTTCATTACATCTTTCTTACATGTTGTTACTCATTAAATTTCACACACCTGAAAATTTTTATTTATTTATTTAATGTGTGTGTGTATATATATATTTACGTATTTATTTATAGACCTGAAGAATTTATAAGTGTTACCCATTCTTTTTATGAGGAGAGGAGGCAAAGTAAGTACAGATTTATCTTGTGAAGCATCAGGTTGTCCATTTAAAAATGGAGTTAGTGTTTGTTATCTACAAATGCTATTATGCTCTCTTTTGTTTGAATATATTTAGAAGTAGTAATTTAGTTGTGGCAGGTGGTCCTAAATGATGTAAGACGTTCTAGAGGAAGAATATTAATAAATATAATGGTAGTGGCAGCTACACTTTTGTGAAAGGTTAGTTGATGAGCACTAAGTGCTCCCCATGCATGGCTAGTTGAAGCCTCATGCTCACCTTATGAAATGTACATACTGTTGTTATTCCTTTTTTATAGTTAAGAAAATGGAAACCAGTGGGTAGAAAGCCCAGATTTGCCTGAATCAGAGCCTCACTCTGATGTTCTGCCCATGGTGTTCTGCCTTTTTTCCTACTTCTGCATCTCAGTGCTGACACATTCTAGCAGAGAGCTCTTGCTTGCGTCCCCTTTCCTTCCAGAGGGAACTCATTGACTTAATTTGCTTCAGCCTCTTGTTTTCTTCCCTCCTTGCACATAGACAACCATCTCTTTTGGCATTCTTCTTGCAGGTATAGTAGACGAGGCCCTGGTGAATGTAGGCATGCTTTGGGGCTTGGCAGAGTGAAGGGGGCACCAGAAAGGCCTGTGGAGAGTGTTGAATACATGTCCCTTACAGGAGTAAATACAATTTCAATGGCAACTGTATTTTTTTTTTATTGCTAACAGCTTTATTGAGGTATAATTTATATAACATACAGTTCGTTTAAAGTATACAGTTCAGTGGCTTGGGTTGTGTAACCAGCACTCCAGTCAGTTTCAGAACATTTTTATCACCCACAAAAGAAGCTCTGTAATGTTTAGCTTCCTCCCTCAATCCACCCATCTACAAATAACTCTGTACATTTGCCCATTTTATGTAAATGGAATCATACAACATGTGGTCTTTGTGACTGGCTTTTCCACCCATGTGGTAGCATGTATCAACTTCATTTCTCTTCATTATCTAATAATATGTCATTATATGGATGTACCTGTTTGAGTCTGTATTCTGACTTTAACATCTTACACTCCTGGCTCCCAACATTGTTTTGATTGTTACAGCTTAAGAACACACAAGAAAACAGACCCAGTTGCACAGTTTAAATAGGAGTAAAATGGAACCATCCATTTTGTGTGTGTATGTATTTATCACATTTTTATTGAGTACCTAATATATGTACAGCTCTCTGCTAAACTTTATAGTGTATAAAAGATATTATTGGGATGCCCAAGTGGCTCAATTGGTTAAGCATCCAATTCTGGCTCAGGTCATCATCTCACGGTTCATGAGTTTGAGCCCTGCTTCGGGCTCTCTGCTGTCAGCACAAGAGCCTGCTTCAGATCATCTGTCTCAGCCTCTTTCTGCCCCTCCCCCGTGCTTGCTCTCTTGCATGCTCACATGCGTGCGCTCTCTCTTTCTCTCTCAAATAATTAAATAAGTAAACTTAAAAAAAAAATACATGATGTAACATGTGACCTATGCTGTAAGTGTGTTACAAGTAAAGCCAGGTTCAGAGGAAGGAAATAATTCTGTTTGAGATTTGTGGGTGCTAGTTTTTGTGCCTAGCAAGTTGTTGTTGTTTTATTATTATTTGTTTGTTTGTTGTTAAATCATTACCTTCCACTGAAGTGGTTTTAGGTCTCCTAAATATGAGCTAATATTTGATAGGTTCATCCCTAGTCCACGCTCCCATGAATTTAAATATTAAAACATGAGTCTGAGTCATTCTGGATTTTTTCCAGTTTAAAACTAATAAATATTAAAATTTTATTAGAGACTTGAAGGTCATGAGTCATAAGGAATCTAAAAACTTAGAATATTAGTTAGTTCCAACTTACAGAAATGTTCAGAAATGGTAAAGTGTGTTCAGCCACTAAAATTGCACAATGATAATATCAAATTTAATTCAGTTGGAACTCAAGTTAAAGGCAGGTTTAACGGATGGGAAACTTTGTTGCTTCTGCACACCCTGATAAGCATTGCGTTAATACCAGCTTAGCAACTTGTAAACTATAGATCCACAAGAGAAATTCTCTTTAGGATATTTTGAAATGTCATTCATATGCCTCAGTTAGATTTTGTAGCTAGCATGTCATCCTTTCCTATTTGTTAATGTTATTTAGTATTATACCATCTGAAAATATTCACAGTGTCACTTTCATTGTAGTGTGGCCTAATTAGGAATGTTTCGCTGTGTACTTCCTTTGCTCTTTGCTAAAAACTCTGTAGACTGATTCATTGATTTAAATATCCTGTAGTGTAAGTAATACGATTATATAATTTAAAAGTTTGTAATAAACTGAGAAAAAAATTTTCCTTCCTGATTTGTGAATTATTTTGATTTTAAGAATTTTGTAAAAATTTCCTGGTTTTTGAAGATAATATGTTATTTACTTATAAGTAGTGTTGAATAGTTAGAGTTTGAAGCATATGTATTTAAAAGTAGAAAAATGGATTCTTGATAATTAATACCATTTATTATCAAAAATGTTTCTTTAAGACTTGATATCCAGGGGCATCTGGGTGGCTCAGTCAGTTAAGCATCCATCTTGGGCTCAGGTCATGATCTCGTGGTTTGTGCATTTGAGCCCCACATTGGGCCCTGTGCTGACAGCTCAGAGCCTGGAGCCTGCCTCAGATTCTGTGTTTCCCTCTCTTTCTTTGCCCCTCCCTCACTTTCTTTCTCTCTTAAAAATAAATGTCAAAATTAAAAAAAATTATTTTTAACGTTTATTTTTGAGAAAGAGAGAGACAGAGCACAAGCTGGATCATCGGAACAGATTTATTTGAGTATTAGTTGATAATTCTGAGCATTAAGTGATGGTCTTTTTTATACAATAAAATATTTGAAATTGCTTGATTGGCTATGGTTACTTGGTTAATATGTTTGTGGCTTGCTCGGAAACAAAAGCATCAAAACAAAATAATTCTTGCAAAAAGAGCAGGAATAGGAAAAATTACATGTAGATTGCTTTTATTCATCTTTTTCATCATCCTTTTCATGATATTCATCTTGTTTCTTAGCTCTTAAGTAGAGAGAGAACTAATAATTTTTATTGTCTGAGTAGGGGATAATTTGAAGTTATTCCCTGGTGATTTCTAAAAGATCTACATTTAAACAGAGTCTAAAATGTTCTTTCTCCTTTCTTACAGGGGGCACAAACGTGCTCTCTCTATTTCTCGCAGCTGGATGGTTCTATTGTTCTATATATATATGTGCCCTTTGAAGAGTACTCTGGTGCCCTACTGTCCACATTATGGTGCTTTGAAGGCTAAGAGACTGGCAGATAAAGACCCGGCAACATATTTAAGGGTGTGTTTTGGGGGAGTGTGTGTTTAGATTTGTTTTGGCCTGTTGAAAATCCAGACAAAATATATATTGCCTACCATAGCTAGATGCTAGGCAAGATAAAAAGATGAGTGATATAGCCACAAATATGGAGAGCCATGTAGTCTGACGGGAAGCTAAAACAAGTAACTATAATATCCAGCAGGATATGGCAATGCATTATAGAATAAATAATTGTGGTATTCACAGGAAGGAGAGAAGTTGAAGGAAGCAGAAGTGTTAAGAAAGAAGATGCAATTTGAAATGGATATTAAGGGATAAGGAGGGTTTCCCTAGATGGGAATGGAGTTGAGAGAATTAGGCAGATGATCCAGAAAGAGAGAACCTTGTAGGGTAAGAGTTGGAATTATAAATGTATGACTTATTTTTAGGATATAGTGGATGTTCACTTGGAAGTAAAGTAAGAAGGTGAAGAGTAGGGGACAGTGAGAGGACCTTGAAGTCGGAGTGCATTTGTATGTAATAAAGTAGGCAGTGGAAACCTATCTATGACTTTTAAAAATTTTTATGTTTTAGGCTTAAAAATTTTTTTTTAACATTTATTTTTTTGAGAAACAGAGAGACAGGGAATTATTGGGGGAGGGGCAGAGAGAGAGGGAGACACAGAATCTGCAGCAGGCTCCAGGCTCCAAGCTGTCAGCACAGAGCCCGACACGGGGCTCAAACTCACAAGCTGCAAAATCATGACCCAAGCCGACGTCGGACGCTTAACCCACTGAGCCACTCAGGTGCCCTTATTTTATAAGCCTTTAAGCCGTTTATTTATTTATTTATTTTAATGTTTTATTTATTTCTAGGAGAGAGACAGAGAGAGAGACAGCGTGAGCAGGGGAGGGTCAGAGAGAGAGGGAGTCACAGACTGAAACAGGCTCCAGGCTCTGAGCTGGCAGTCAGCACAGAGCCCGACCGCGGGGCTCGAACCCACGAACCGTGAGATCATGACCTAAGTGAAAGTCGGACGCTTAACCGACTAAGCCACCCAGGTGCCCCTAAGCTGTTTATTTTGAAATCATTGTAGATTCACAGGATATTGCAAAAATATATATTCTTTACCCATATTCCTTCAATGGAAACATTTTGCATAATAAGTTATAGGACCACATGAAAACTAAGAAATTGGTGTTAGTATAGCCCACAGAATTATTCAGATTTCACCAGTTTTATGTGTATATTATGTGAGTGTTTATGTAATTTTATCACATGTATAGATTTAGTGTAACTATAACCACAGGACCTCCCTTAATAGGGTACACCCATTCTCTCCTCTCTGCCTCCACCCTATTGCTGGGAAACACTGATCTGTTCTTCATTTCTATGCTTTTCTTATTTTAATAACATTATATAAATGGAATCACACAGTTGTAATTTTTAAAAATAAAAAACCTTTTTTTTTCAAATAATCATAGATATATAGGAAGTTACAAATATAGTGCAGAGAATTTTCTCCCTTTGCTTAGTTTGCCCAGTGTTTATATCCTGCATAACTATATTAATCTCAAAACCAGGAAATTGATATTGACATAATGTATGTGTATAGTTCTGTGCTATCTTATCACATTATGTAATCATCATAGAAGTCAAGATACAGAACTATTCAATCATCATGAACCTCTCCCTCATTCTACCTTTTACAGCCACACCCATATCCCTCCTGCTTCTACTCCATCCCTAATCCCTGATTGTCACTAATCTTGCTTTCCCTACTATTATATTATTTCAAGAATATTATATAAATGGACTCATACAGTATGTGACCTTTTAAGATTGACTTTTTTTTTTTGCTCACCATTATGCCACTGAGATCCATCCAAGTTGTTGCATGTATCAATAGTTTGTTCTTTTTGTCACTTCATGGTATTTGTTTAACCATTCATCTGCTGAAGGGCATTTGGATTGTTTCTGCTTTTGAGCTATTATGAATAAAGCTGCCATCAATATTTGTGTGCAGATTTTTGTATGAACATAGATTCTGATTTTCAGATACCCAAGAGTGCAATTACTAAATCATATGGTAATTATTTGTTTTATTTTTTAAGAATCTACCAAACTATTTCCCAGAGTATCTGTACCATTTACATTTCTACCATCAGTGTATGAGTGGTCCAGGTTTTCTGCATTCTGGCCAGCATTTGATGTTATTGCTATATTTTATTTTTTCTATTCTGATAGATGTGTAGTGATGACTGTGGTTTTAATTTGCTTTTCCTTAATGGCTAGTGATATTGAGGGGTTTTTTTCCATGAAAGACTTAAAGTTAAAAACTGATATATTTATCTGATCTATTTTTCTGGCTCGTATAGGCGAGGAGAGAAATAAGAGAATGATTAATTTTAGAAGCTGCTGAACTAATTTAGGTGGGAAATTCAGAAAGCTTCTTGGGTGGCCAAGGTCAGTGGAAAAGGAATGGTGGGAATGTCTAGACAGGTAAGGATGAGGGACAGAAAAAGTAAAACGAAAATTTGGGCATTGATGTTTAGAGTACTTTTGACAAAAAAATAAATTATTCAGAAATTTCTTTTTAATTTAGGGAAAAATGAAGTATTTGGTTTCAATTTGAGTGTAGATGGATTATTTGGGTGGAGATGTCCAGAAAGAAGTTACACATTGGAGTCTGTAGCTTAGAAACGTTAGGGCTAGAGTATTGGAA
The DNA here is from genome assembly GCF_003009895.1 of Hyaena hyaena. Taxonomy (NCBI): domain Eukaryota; kingdom Metazoa; phylum Chordata; class Mammalia; order Carnivora; family Hyaenidae; genus Hyaena; species Hyaena hyaena. The sequence continues at coordinate 2,357,831 of NW_024080869.1, forward strand.
AGTCAAATATGGAAAGATGATAGTTCACATTTTGCTTGCAGATGGGCAATAGTAAGCAAAAGAAATCTATAATTCAGAGATTTAGAAGAAAACCTGAGGGAACCCATTTAATAGATATTGGTGGTCAGCAACAAAGCCAAATCTGAAGGGATTGTGGTATGAATGTGAGCGTTAAGTTTGAAGATTTTTCTTTTGAAGCTTATTTATTTTTGAGAGAAAGAAAGCACAAGTGAGGGAGGAGCAGGAGGGAGGGAGACACAGAATCTGAAGCAGGCTTTAGGCTCTGAGCTGTCAGCACAGAGCTCGACTTGGGGCTTGAACTCACCAACCTTGAGACCATGACCTCAGCCACCCAGGAGTTTTTTGTTGTTGTTGTTGTTTTTTAAACACAGGCCAAATAAGCATGTTTATATGAAGAAGAAAGAGGAAGTAATAGGACCATGAACGTTTTATTTATTTATTTATTTTTAAAAGTTTTATTTATTTCTAGGAGAGAGAGAGAGACAGCATGAGCAGGGGAAGGTCAGAGAGAGAGGGAGTCACAGACTCTGAAACAGGCTCCAGGCTCTGAGCTGGCAGTTAGCACAGAGTCCGACGCGGGGCTCGAACCTACGAACCGTGAGATCATGACCTAAGTGAAAGTCAACGCTTAACCGACTAAGCCAACCAGGCGCCCCAGGACCATGAACGTTTTAAAATGCATGTGAGGGCAAATTATCTCAAAACTGCAGGCAGAGATACTTGGTCAAAGCAAAATGGGATGGTAATGTTAGGGAGAGCATGAAGAGACAGGACAAAACATCATGTTTGTCAAGGAAATGAAATATATCTTTCATGGACTCGAGAGAAGAAAGAGATGGATGTATGGATGTGCCAAACAGATTTTTTTTTTTTTTTTTTTTTTGAGGAGGTAGATTAAGGAACAGCATCAGATGGCCTCCTTGATCCTTTTAGGAACATAGATAGTTTTTTAAATAAGCATTTCAGATGATTCCAGATTCTTTATTTTTAAAACTATGGCTTTGATTAAAGCCTTAGGATATGAGCACAATACAGTCTTTGATTAAAATGTTTAAACAGCAGCAGCAAAAAGAAATGCCAGCAGCATAAATAATATATCTTATTCTATCATTGGCCTTGTTTTAAAAAGGATGCACTCCTGTCTTACTGATATATCTGACCAGAAAGAAATTGTCTTTTTTTTTTTTTTTTAAATTTTAACATTTATTTATTTTTGAGAGAGAGGGAGACACAGAATCTGAAGCAGGCTCCAGGCTGTAAGCTGTTAGCAGGGATCCCAAGTGGGGACTTGAACCTGTAAACGAAGAGATCATGACCTGAGCCAAAGTTGGACACTTAACTGACTGAGCCTCCCCAGGTACCCCTAAGAAATTGTCTTTTAAAACAGTTTATGACTGGGGTGTCTGACTTTGGCTCCGGTCCTGATCTCGCAGCTCATGGGTTCGAGCCCCACATGAGATCATGATCTGAGCTGAAGTCAGACACTTAATTGACTGAGCCACCCAGGTGCCCCATAAGCTGGGATTTGTTTTTTTAGTGATACAGGGTAGGTGAGAGTATTACTGGGCAAGGCATTGTTACTATTGATTACTGACTGCATGTCATACATTCTGTGGCTGTAGGAAGCAAAAGCAGGAAAAGACTCATTGAGTAGGAAAGTGGGGATAGTGAAGGCAAAGCCATTGCTGTGTCACAATTAGGGTTTTTGATTGGGAGAGTCGGTGTTGTTGGCATTACACTATCATTAATTACTGAGACTTGGTATTTCATCTAACAGAAATATCTTTATTGTAGACGAAATAATTTATTTTCTTTGAAATGCAATTACATAACTTGCAGTGAAGCATGAGCCAATATTGGTCTGAACTAAAGAAGATAATTTAATTGTGAAGCAGAAGTGGTAAACAAGTAAATAAAGTGGCCTGAGTTTGGTACTAAAGTGATTAAGGTATTTTTGTAGGTTTTTTCTTTTTTAAATGTTTATTTGTTTTGGGAGAGAGAAGGGGAGAGACAAAGAGAAAGAGTGGGAGAGAGAAAATCCCAAGCAGGCTCCACACTGTCAGCGCAGAGTCCAATGTGGGGCTTGAACCCACAAACTGTGAGATCATGACCTGAGCCAAAATCAAGAATCAGATGCTTAACTGACTGAGCCACCCAGGTGCCCCCAAGATATTAAGTCATTCTGATGTCATTAAGATAGTACTGGGCTTTGTATTTTATTCATTGATTTAATAGTACCTTATGTTATTTCAAATATTTGATTCTGTGATCATTGCTTACTATTATAGTTAATAGTTAAAATCTACTCACTTCATTTTGCTTGTGCACAAATATTACTTTGACTTGCTTGAGCTTTATAGATTTAAAAGCTTTACAATATGGAAAATTAAAATCTTGTTCTTCACTTGGATGATTGCACAAAATCTTTTTGTAGCAGATTCTAAAACCTGATGCATGATAGTATTTACACAGATGTTGAAAAAGTAAATAATAGAGATAGGGATTGTCATAGGGTTTATGCTGTCACTAGTTGTTGTACTTGCCGTCTGCTCACCCCTCCTCCTGTCAAGAAGGTATAGATATTAGTGTCAACTGGAAACTATTTCAGATGAGAAGAAACTCACCTGGTTTGTCACACTCAGAATAAAAAAATCCCAACTCCTAACCTGTCTGTTTAGATCGATTTTGTAAAACTGCTATTGCCTTTTTTCCCTAACTGCACCATTCTTTGTTCTTGTTTCAGGAACTCTGTATTTGTTCTCCTTCACCATGGGCCACTCCTTTTGCAGGGTTTTGTGGTCTTGAACACTTGAACTTTAGGCCCTTAGCATTTGTTTTTCCTTTTTCCTAGAATGCCCCCTCTGCATATTTATGTGGTTTATGTTCTCACTTTATTAAGGTCTCTCTCCTCAAATGTCATCTTCTAAGACTTTCTAAGAGAAAATGTTCCTTTGTTTAAAGAGTCTTGCCCCCCACATCTTCCTCATTACTCCCTCTCCCCTTATCATGTCATCTTTAGTCTAGCACTTACTCATATCTGATGTGAAATTTTGTGTTTGTTTACTGTTCCCATCACTACTGGGCAAGGATTTTGCCGTGCTCACTTTTCTATGTGTAGCATCTAGAACAGTGACTGCTAGGGAGGAGGGACTCTGGTATTGATGAATGGATGAATACTTGCCTAATTAAGTTGAAAAGACCAGCTACTATGAAGCTGGTATTTTGGAGACAGTATTTGAATGTTAGGTTAGCTATATGGGGTGATTAGTAGAGAAATAAATATGCACAATGGAGGTTCAGATTCTGTGACCATGTGGCATAAGTTGGGAAATCATAGTTTCACAGACTTCTGGACACAGCGCTTAATTTAGGGCATCTTGACCTAAACTGAGCTGATAGGCAGAGTACTTGGCTATGTTCTCTGAGGCCCTGCCATTCCTCTGTTTACTGAAGCTTTCTTAGATTCTGTGAGCTACTTCAGCCTGGGCTCCTTTTAACATTTGCTGTTTTCCCCCTTGGGTGGTTAAAGTTTTGTATCTGTTCTTGCCTATAAGAGTTCTGCCTAATAAAGGTGGGCAGAGACAGGTCATGTGAATTAGTTCAGATGTTTTTAACTGTTAGCATTAGATCTGAGTGGGTCTTGGTCTGTGGAAAGGGCTGATGAATGTAGACCTGTGTTTTGTTTTGTTTTGTTTTGTTTTGTTTTGTCTTGTTTTAGGTCTATAAGACAGTAGAATATAGGAAAAACTTTATCTGTATTTTGAAAACTCAGGTTCTGGGAAATATGAGTGTTGGTAGTAGTCCACACATTATGTCTAGAGAATCATTCATTCATTCATTCATTCATTCATTCATTCAGTATTTAATGAGTACTTAAGGTGTTTGCAGGACATTTTCCTTACATGCAGAGTTTAATTAACTCACTTGACAGAGTCATTTATTGAGTGCGAACTCTGCTGCACTTTATGAGGGCAGAGATGAACAAACCCTGACCCCTGCCCTAAAGGAGCTTTCAGGCCAGGAGAGGGAGGGCAGCAGGCAAACAGATGTGTGCATAGCAGTGTAGAGATGCACACTGTGGGGACACCAAGGAGGAAGTCATTAGCTTTAAGGTTACGATATGAGACAGATAGGAGAAGTTTCCTAGAAGATTCTTAAGGAATGGAGAAGATGAATAGGCATTTGCCAGAGAGGGGCATGGGTATGGAGAAGGAGAACTCTCTGCCAGAGAGCAGAGGTATGTAGCTACTGTGCCAGTGGGAAAAGCTGCATTTCATTTTTTTTAAAAATTTATTTCTGAAAGAGAGACAGCGCGAGCAGGGGAGGGTCAGAGAGAGAGGGAGACACAGAATATGAAACAGGCTCCAGGCTCTGAGCTGGCTGTCAGCACAGAGCCCGATGCGGGGCTCGAACCCACGAACCGTGAGATCATGACCTGAGCTGAAGTTGGACGCTTAACCGACTGAGCCTCCCATGTGCCCCGAAAAGCTACATTTCAGAATGACTGGAGCACATAGCCCAAGTGGAGGGAAGGTTACATGAGAGATGGGGCTGAAGAGGAGGCAGAAAGAGATAGAACAGGCTAAGTGGATGGGACTATGTTTCGAAGGCAATAGAAGTCACTTAGATTTATTTCAGGGAATAATAACAGAGCAGATTTGTGCTTTAGCAGGAACAAAGTAGAGTGAATATAGGCTGGAAGACCAGTCAGGAAGACCACAGAGAGCAGGTATGTGAATCCTATGTGAATTCTTAGACACAGAATCATCCTCAGGGAAAGAAGATAATCAAGAGAACTTACCTGAGCAGAGGCTTTAGATTCAGCTCACTGGAGGGCACTGGGGTGGTTAAGTCAATTAAGCATCCAACTCTTGATTTTGGCTTAGGCCATGATCTCATGGTTCATGGGATCGAGCCCTGTGTTAGGCTTTGTGCCGAAGGTGCTGAGCCTGTTTGGGATTTTCTCTCTCCCTGTCTTTCTCTGCCCCTCCCCTGCTTGCACATGTGCACTTTCTCTCTTTCTCTCTCTCTCTCTGTCTCTGCCTCTTTCTCTCAAAAATAAACATACTTAAAAAAAAAAAAATAAGAGGGCACTGGGCACATGGACAAATTCCTGATTTGTTTAGTATACATGATATGCTCAACTTCCCTAACAGTTGCACTGTCTTCTTAACTCAACCAGTCATATTTCACATTAAATGAGAAATGCAGGTATCAGAAATGAGGTCTTAGAAAACTGCTAGATGATCAGCACTGACCAATATTTATTGTGAAACAGCTTGGTCTTGTGAGATGGATATCTTACTTGGTTAGTTATTTATATAAAAGTTACTGGAGCCACAGCCCCCCTAGCCCAGTGTATATTCCATAGTGTATACATTTGATTTCTTCTAGTGGGAAGCATAAGGATTTTGTTCATATTCTAAAAATAAAGCATTTCCAAAAAACTTGTATGCTGAGTGGCAAATGCATTTAATATTTATTTTTAGTGACTTTTATTTAGCTCTTGAATCTTTACAGTCACTGTTGCATCAGAAAAACAATTTAAAAGATCACTAGCTGAGTTCTGACAATTCCCCTAGAAAGTTACAACAAAGAAATGTCTTCTAATAAGCTTGTTTAATATTAAATTTTAATTGGAACAAGCACTCAACTTTGGTTTTGAATCAATGTCTTCAAATCTACCCTCTTCTATGAAATATTCACATAGTAAAGATGGACAACAAGGTGGAAACTAGCATAAAAGAGATCTATATTTAATGTGTATGTCCAGCTGTCTGTGTGTATATTTGTATATATGAATGTATATATTGCTTTATAAAGAATTGTCTACTTTTGGGATAATATTGTAAAAATGTAGCAATGTATATCATGTTGGGAGCTGAGTTTATTTGATCTTTAAAATTTGGAACCTAAAGTCATATTTTTATGGTACTACAAATACTATCTTTAGAGATAATGAGAAGGAAACGTTCACTGTTCACATGTTACTCGGGGAGGTAACATTTTAGTAAAAACTATTTGGTAATAGGTTTTTGTTTTGTTTTTTAAAGAAGCAGGTTTGGATCCATTGGAAATTGAAACAATTTGAGAATTCAGTCAGTAAATGTACTCTTAGGGTAATTGCCTCAAGGATAAACATATTAATTCTGAGGGAAGCTCAGTAAATTTATTTGAAATCGTGGAAGTAGTAGTAATGGTGATGGAGGTAATTTTAGTAGTGGTGAGTTAGCAGCACTCAGGAGCTCTTAGAGCACAGCCCCATGTGTTGCATGATACATATTTGCTGAATAAATAATTGAAGGCATATTAGGTCAATAAGTTTCTTTCATTTACTCTGTGTAGTTCTTAAGTAGCCATGTAAAACAAGAACCAGTCCCATCCGTTCACATGTGAAGAAGTTGAGGCACTGAGGAACTGAACACTTCAAGTTTGAATCTAGGCCTGACTTTAAGTTCCAGTTGACATCATTCATTACTGTGTTCTTTACACCGGGAACAGAGATAGTAGTGGAGTTGGCCACATGCCATATGACACACAGGCTTAAGCAGAACAAAGAGGTGCACATCAGAGCCAGAACAGGGAAAGGTATTCCCTAACTGAGAGATAAGATCAGCATAGGCTTTGTCTCTTTGTAAGGAAGTGTTTTGCGCACAACGCACATTCCTTCTGTAGCTACTCAAGGGCAGCAAGCTGCAAGTGACTGTTTTCCTAACGGTACTTACGTTGTATCACAAACAACTTATGAGAGTTCCAGTGTGTTTAAGAATTATTCTTAATTGTTAGTGTTAGTCTAACAATTGGATTTGAGGTGAGTTTGTATTTTAACATTTATGTATGGTCCTTTAAAAGTGTTAGATTATTCAGAAATAAAAACCCCATTGGGTTGTTTATGTTCACTGATATCAATTCATTAATCAATTACTTACACGTAATCCTATTTTCTAATATTTTACCAGTTTACTGAACTGCAGCTTATTCCTTTGCTGAGTTATTTGGGATTCTGTCAAGATGGAGTTAATGTGGGCAATTGGCTCTTGTCCCCAAAACCTACTGTGGAGAAGCGACAAAAGAGGAAAACATGGATCTGAGGAAATAACTAAAATCACCAAGAAAACCTCCAGGGGCAGTGGGGGCTGTTAGGTATTGGTGCACATGTGGTTAGCTTGGGATGCAGGGTGGCATGAGGAATTGAGAGAAAATACATTCTTTTAAGGTTTTTTTTTTTCCTTTTAAAAAGTTTTGTTTTTGACTTGACTTTCTCCACTTGCCTTGAAATGTTAATTGCCTGTCCCTCTGCTACAGAAATTGGTGTCAGTAGGATCTTGTCAGGGGAGGGCAAAAGCCTTTGTGGGGTGAGGAGCTAATGAAAACAGGTATCAACTAACTAGCAAACCCAGAGAGAGCTCTCCTTCCCAGGGCTTGCAGATTGTCCTTACCTAGATTGCCTTCTCCCAGTGCTGCTGCTTTTAAGAGTTTAAAGGCTAATCCCTTCCAAAGGAGTTGCCTTGTTGTAGTCAGCAGAAAGAAGCGGTCCAGTGTGATTACTTGGTGCCTATGGTTTATCTCCTTCATCTTTTTCAAATTCACCAGGAGGGATAATAGTAGGACTTAGGTTTTGGCCATTTTCCACAAATGTTTCTCGATCTTCTAACTCCTATCCTTTGGTGAATATGACCTTGTAGGCCAAAATGATTAAATATATGAAGACTATGGCCACTGTTGGAACATAAATATAATAATGAAAATGATAGTAATAAATATACTCAGCAATAAAAAAGGACTGTAATAGTATTAAATATGAAAATGAATGAAGTAGAAATATTAGGTATGACAAATACAGTACTTGAAGTAAAGAACTTAATGAGTTAGGGGCGCCTGGGTGGCTTAGTCGGTTAAGCATGACCCAATGACTTTCGCTTGGGTCATGATCTCGCGGTTCGTGGGTTCGGGCCCCGCGTCGGGCTCTGTGCTTACTGCCAGCTCAGAGCCTGGAGCCTGTTTCAGAGTCTGTGACTCCCTCTCTCTCTGACCCTCCCCTGCTCGCGCTGTCTCTCTCTCTCCCCTAGAAATAAATAAAACATTAAAAAAAAAAAAAGAACTTAATGAGTTAGATAAAGGGCATGAGCACAAGTGAAAAAAGCGCTGATGAACTTCAAGATCATGTTGAGGAATTCCTCAGAAGGCAGAAGAAAAGCAGAGGTGGAAAATACTGAGAAAGCTAAGAAATATGTAGTAGTGCTAACATTAAGATCATAGGATTCTCAGAAGGGAGAAAAGAAATCTGCGGAGAGAAAAATATTCAAAGAAATGATGATGGTAAATAACTCAGAATTAAGAAAGAACAAAGACTTCAGATTGAAAGGGCTAATAGGATACCAAAGATGAAAGGTAAGAAAAACCTAAAGACAAAAAAATTCAGCACATCTTGATAGATTAGTGAAATTTAGGAGTATGATAGCCAAAGAAATCTAAACTTTTGGAGCAAAAGAATAGGCTGTCCACACATTAACATGAATCATACTAAACTACCTGTTTAGCCCTGAGGTTCTCTGTTGTTCTGCGTATTTGAGATTAGGGAAATTATCCATGTAATATGTAATTCACAACTTGAAAAGTAAATTCATTCATTCTGCATTTATTAAAATATTTCTCAGTGTAATAAGGGACATACTTTCTTTAGAACCTTATGCTTGATTTAGAGTGGCTGATCATAATATATAATTTTATGATTTTCTATAAATATTTGAGAAAAGTTATTTTCATTAAAGAAATCTCTCTCTCCTTTTTTACGGGGTATAGTTCAATTTGACCTCCTATTGGGGCACATATATTTTAGAAATGTGTTTTTATAGCCATAGATGTAAAATGGATGATTTTCTGTTTCTAGTAATTGAATATGACGCAAGTGAATTTCAGTTGCTCTTCTTTGTACTCTTGGATTTTAATTATTTAAATTGCCTGTTATGACTGCTTGTATACCTGAAAGAAGCCATATTCATCTTTGGCTCAGATATCCTCTGTCCAGTAGAAATACAATGTAAACCACATATGTAATTTAAAATTTCTGGTATCCACATTAAAAAGGTTTTAAAAGGATGAAAGTAATTGCACTGTATTACATTTAACCAATATATACAAATTATTATCATGTCAATATATAATTAATATACAAACTTTTTAAAAGTTTATTTAATTTTTTAGGGAAAAGGGGGAGGAGAGAGAATCTCAAGCAGGCTCCATGCTCAGTGTAGAACCTGGTGTTGAGCTCGATCTCACAACCCTGGGATCATAACCTGAACTGAAATCAAGAGTCGGATGCTTAACCAACTGACTCACCCAAGTGCCCCTTAGTGAGATACTGTTCATTCTCTTCTCCATAGTAAATTTGAAATTTGGTGTGTATTTTACAACATATCTCAATTTAGCCACATTTCAACAACTCAGTACCACCTGTAGCTAGTAGCTACCATATTGCCAGTGCCTCACTAAAGCAAATGATGGTTCAGTGTTCTAATTGTTGGGTGGCTTAAGAGCTTTCTGTAAGACTTCATTTGTAGTAAGGGATCTTAGAACTGAATTCTCTTGGAGCAAGTGACACTTATGTCCATTAATTGTAGCTAGTTATAAAAAGGAGTACCAAGACTGCAGGACACTATTTGAATGCTGTAGTTTTCAGGGTAGAAATTATGTTAAAACACAGAAATCTGTAGAATGTTCTGAGTCTGACTGACTAGGTGTATAGTTTTACTTCTTAAGTCCAGATAATTCTGTCTGAGTATCTAACAGGCAGTTCAGACTTCAATGGGCAAAACTGAACCTCTGACCTTTCCTTCCACATTTGCTCCTGCTCATATTCGTGAATGGTATTTCTGTTCTTTACTGGCACAGGGACCAAAAATTCTGTCTTTGACTCCTAGCTACAACATTGATGAAAAGTTACAGTCTACTGTTGCAAATGTCCAGTTGGCTTAAATCTTTTTCTATGAAGTGTTTATAATTTGAAAAAAAAAAAAAAAAAGTCTGCCGAATACTTTTAGGTAATGTTAATGTCACTTAAAAAGAAAAAAATCAGTGGAGATTTAGGACAAATATATGTGCTTTTCAGTAGTTGACTTTAAAATTTTGTCAGCTGTCTGCTATCTCACATGCCAACACTGTTGAAGGCTCTTGGTAGAACTGATTTTAGTTCATGCTGGCATTCATTTACATTTGATTAAAATGTAAAAGCTGATAGGGCAGTATATAAGTCAGACATACACAGCAGAACAGGAAAAACCATGCTTTGCATTTGGTATACTGTGCTTTTGTCCAGGGGATCTTGTGGCCATTTGTTTAAAGCATTTTATTAGAGAAAGTAAACTTGAAGAAGTGTAGGATGCAAATCTTTCTTTCAATTTTCTAGCTGTTGATGATTCTTTAGTTGCAACAAAATGGATTTTTATGTCAAGATTAGCTGCTTCAAAATCAATCTGATTTGGGCCTTTTTGTGTATAGTAAGATCTTTTGGAAGTAGCATTGCCTAGGGGTTTTTGTTCCCTTTCTCTTTTCCTAAGATATGTAATAAAACAAGAGGATGTCAGATATAAAGGATGGCTATTGCTCAGACTTGTCCTTTGCTTGTCTGGTTATCCATCAAACACTATCAGTCCGATTGTACCAGAAAGTATGAAATAATGTCATTGGAAAGCAATCAGTCAAATGTATGTCAAGGTCTTTTAAGAGTCTCAACTAGCCATTCTGATATCACAGAATGTTTTACAAATATGATATACTGAAATGATTACTCTCAGAAAATGTATCTTAAAACAGGCTTTCTTTACCCCTTTCTTGATTTTATACCTTGATGCTTTGATTCAGGTGGGATAGGTTCACTTAATAGTATGTCATAGTGTCTAGAATCCATACTCCCTATATTGCAGGAAATATTAGCTAGGGTCCATTCCATCACTAAAATGGCAACTCATAGTTTGGGGCAGTCAGAACAGTAGGCAATTGTTATAGCCACATTATTAAAAAACAAAAAAGAATACTTTCTCTAGCTAAGCCAGAAGGTAAGGATTCTTTCAGTTTTGAGACCAGCATCTCTTCTTTGCCATAGAATCTAGTAATTATCTCCAACCTTAAAAATAATAGAAAAGGTCATAACCTGAAGGGAAATAAAGGATAAGAAAAATATCTGCTTTTCTTAGGCGAATAGAATTTTGCATGCAGTTTAAAATTACTAGGTGATTTATTAACAATGAAATGATTCTTATATATTAGTAAATTAAATTCAGGGCTTGGATTTGTGTTCTTAAAGGGATTGTATGTTATTTGAAATGAGAAATGATAAGACATCAGTGATTCAGGTTGTTACTCGTGATGATTCCTAATTTTGGGGAAAAAAAGGAAGAAAGAAAAGAATAGCATTTGGGGTACCCTGCTGTGTTTGTTGAAGTATTTCAAAATACATTTATTTCATATTCCTACTTACTTCCTCAATCATATTGATGAATTTTGTCTCTAAATTTATAAGTGAATACCCTTTTGAAAATGCATCTTATCTGATAGAATACTGAGATGAGAAGTCCAGTTGGCATTGTTTAAATATCCTTGCCACAGCAAAGACATTATGCTTTTCTATTTCCTTTTCATAATTAGAAGTTGTTGTTGATTTTTATGTCTTAGTAATGGAAATCATTTTTCCTATTCTGATTTTTTATTTAAAAAAATTTTTTTTAATGTTTTTTTATTTATTTCTGAGAGAGAGACAGCATGAACAGGGAAGGGTCAGAGAGAGAGGGAGACACAGAATCTGAAACAGGCTCCAGGCTCTGAGCTAGCTGTCAGCACAGAGCCCGATGCGGGGCTCGAACCCACGAACCATGAGATCATGACCTGAGCCGAAGGTGGACACTTAACCAACTGAGCCACCCAGTTGCCCCCCATTCTGATTTTTTAAAAAATATAATCAGAAGTTCTATAATTAATCACAAGCGTCTAATTTTGTGTAATTGAAAGCTAATCAAATAGTTTAGGAAGCTCCTATCAGAAGGGCTTAAATATACAAATTCTTTATTAGCAGGTAGAAATTATATAATTTTATTTTTAAAATTTATTTATTTTGAGAGAGAGAAAGCATGAGTCAGGGAGGGAAAGAGAGAGAGGGAGAGAGGGAGGGAAGTGGGGAGAAAGAGAGAGAGATTGTGAGAGAGAGAGTTTGAATGAGAGAGGGAGAGGGAGAGAATCCCAAGCAGGCCTCATGCTGTCAGCACAGAGCCTGATGCTGGGCTCAGACCCATGAACTGTGTGATCGTGACTTGAGCCGAAGTCAGACGCCTAACTGACTGAGCTACCTTTTAGAGGAAAACTGTAAGACTACTTAATGAATATAGAAAATAGCTTAAACTTCAACTGAATTGAATTGAGTCCAAAAATGGTGCAGTAACTCACTTCAGGTTAGAGAAAGAAACTATGAATGAGATGTGAAGGAGCACTGGGCTTTTTTTACACTTAACTAAAAACACTTTCTATATCTACAAAGTCAGAGTCTCTATCAAGGCAGAAATCAAGGTGTTCTAAGACAGCAGGAAAATTAAGTCCTAGAGGCAAGGAAAATTAGCTGAAGTACTAGGTAAATGAATAATTTTTGCAGCATCTGTTAACATAAATGTTAGAGGTATGTTGTTAGCCATCTGTGGCTACCATGCTTGAACTATATACATTTGGATCAGTGGTTTGAAGTTCAGCTGTGGAAGGAAATGGAAGTCTTATGTATCCTTGTTGATCAGTTGTTTTTAACAACCTAAGATCCTCCATTTCTTCAAGTCCTTCCCGAGGGCTGTGTTTTGTCACACAACTCATTGCTGTTACTGATACTTTAATAAAAATCCTATCCACGTCCTTTTCTATACTCACTATTAATCTATCTCTGCTTCTGAGTGTTAGTAAAAGTCCACGTCAACAGAAAAAGTTCTTGTAGAAAAATAAATATATGTACTTAGACATGCTTATCTTTTGTGTGTCTTCACTTTGGTAATTAATATAATTGTGGACCCTTTGACATTAGTTTTAGATTATTTAATTAATTTAAGTATGTAAGTGTAGTGCAGAATAGATTGTTTAATTTAAAGCTCCCAGTATTAGAAGTGGTACATTGTTTAATATTTAGAATGGAGATAAGATTGCCAGTGTAATGTGTAGCTTATGTCTGCCATTTATACCAGGAATTAGACTCAGCAGGAAGTTAAAGAATTGTGGACTATTACTTAAAGAAGATAAATAACATGCAGTTTATTTATGTGCATTTAAATCATTTATTTAAATGATTTTTAGAGTCTTCACATGTAAAGATTTATGGCTGAACATATGTCAGTTCTGTCTCTTTGTAACTGTGGTAGTTATACAAAATGACACAGGATATGGCCAATGAAATTCAGCAAGGGCCAGAATCATCTCAGCCGACTTCCCTATCCCAAATGTAGCACTGGAGATTTCTTTCAGGGCAGCTGTAAGATGTGGTAGCATGTTTTCTAAAGCTTTAAGGTGACCAAATATTTAGGACTAGATATACTAGGGAATGTATAAAGTATATATAGGACAGCAGTGGTACTGTTTTTTTCAGTGGTAAGATAAACATCTCTATAGCAAAACTAAGAAAGACCAGTTCTAGAATCAAATGCAAATTTTGGATAAATATGTAAAACAAATACATGAGGTTAAAAAAAAATGTGGTGCTTAGTGCACAAAGGTCACCTCTTCCCTTTACTTGGGTGTTCCAGGTGTCTTTGACTAAACACTTTGTGAAGCCCTGGCATGCCTTGGGGATAATATCACTTTTAGGGCTATTGTGAGGGTAAGAGTCTATATAGAAGGTCTAGTAATATGCCCTGCATGTAGTAAAAACAAGAATGCTGGCTGTGTTTCTGCTGCCTTTATTCCTACTCTACAAGAGCAATCCTTTAAGAAGACAAACAGAAGTTTGACAATGCATTATCTCTTGGGTGCCAACATGAAAAACAAAATGTGTTGAATTCCACTTGCCAGATCTTTGTTTGGCTTTATGAGAAGTCTAATTGTGAAACTGCTTGCTATAGTAGCTTAAGAATTTTGAACCAAAATTATTGGAGTATTTTAGAAGTAAAATGATTTTATGGGTGTTTTACTTTATCGAAGAAAATCCAGTGATCCATGCACATTTATCACTGCATATCTCTTAATACCTTTCCCCCCATGCTCAAGCAATTGTTTTACATTTCTAAATGATGTAGAGCATCAGTAAGGTGCTTAAGTTAGCCTCTGAATAACAAGCTTCTTTTCACACCATAGGTTTCATGATCAAAAATCAGCACTGGGATGTCTGCTTGTGTTATTCCCAGGTTTACTCTCTCAGTTCTTCATATCATCCAGACCCTTGAACTGGAAATATCTTGTTAACTCTGCACTGTTTAATATTCTTTGGCAATTAAACTACTTGGGCATGTTTAGAGCTCAAATGAAATCTATGCGTTTTGCTTGACAAGGTTGTTGGTTGGTTTTCGGAGCCTACATATTGAAAATCATGTTTGAGGCTAGCTGATAGGGAAATTTTTATGTACTGAAGCATTGTACTGATGAAACCAACTCTGTTGTGAAGATCAAGTGAGATAATGTGTGTACGAGCCAAGTGAAAACCAGAAAGTACTGTGGGCATCCAAGCACTGGGGCGTTAGGATTAGTGACGAACAGCGTCTCAGGCAGCCAAAGGGGAACATGAAACTGGGGAACAAACTTGGTTCCAGGATCAAGGGGGAATATAATGTGGGTTCTCACAGTTTGGGATTTGTAATTGAGATCCATTACTATTATAAGAAAATGAAGTTCGAAAAGACACATGATTTTCCACTGTTAACATCAATGAAGTTGAAAGAGCAGCTGCTTGTAAAAGTTAATTTTACTTGGCATCTGCCTTGGTCCCAGTAATAAAAGTGATAGTTCTGTTCAACAACCTGTTCTCTCTAGAGCTGTATCTTTTGTTGCTGTAAGGCCTCCATTTAAATAAATTGTTGCCTTTTGATTTCAGAAAAAATTATTTCAACCTAGAGATTTTTATCTCTTAGAGCTTGGGCATAAGCATAATATATGCATCTTCAATTTAGAAAAGTGTCAGTATTCTAGATTTTGAGTTGGTATTCTTGGGTGAAGTAAGGTTCAGTGGGAGCCATCGCAAATCTTGTATGAAATGAGGAGACTCTATAAAGGTATTTTGAAAAGCATTCCCACTAGTTCTTAATTTTAAAACACACTGTTCAAACTCTGTGTCCACACAAAAACCTGCACATGGATGTTTACAGCAGCTGTATTCATAACGACCAAAAGTTGGAAGTAGCCAAGACATCCTTCAGGTGGTGAGTAGATAAGTGAACTGTGGTACATCCAGATGATGGAATGCTAAGAAGTGAACTGTCAAACCACGAAAAGACATGGAGGAATCTTAAAAACATATTGTTAAGTGAAAGAAGCCAATCTGAAAAGGCTACATACTATATGATTCCAACTATGTGATATTGTGGGGGAGGAATATCACAATATTTCCTTTCCTTTTGGGTCCTTCTGATATGAGACAGATTAATGGGAAAATTCAAGTTAATAGCATATGTATGGGGAATTGACAAAGACATGGAAATTCCAAAGACAGTGTGGCGATGTATTGCTTAAAGGAGCTAAGGAGATGGATATGGTCTGAGGACACATAGGGAAGAAAACCATTAGCAGGAAGGTGAGGAGATGTTTGCAAACCCAAGGTTGCCCTGCTAGGTAGGTAAGTTTCTTAGGTAAAGAGGAATCTTTATTAATAGCTCTCTTTCTAGGATAAGCAGGCAGTTGAAGGGTAAGTAAAGAGCTTTTCCTGAATCAGCTGGGTTTTGATTATTTTGAACTCAACATAATGTTCATGTCCAGGTGGCTCATCTTGGGGTGGTCTGCCTAGTTTTGCCTTTGCTACAGTGTTCTAGGCGAAACTAGGGAGACAGCACAGTAGAAAGATGAGTGATTGCCAGGCATTGGGGAGGATAGGGGAGGGGAAAGGAAAGGATGAATAGGTGAAGCACGGAGGATTTTTAGGGCAGTGAAACTGTTCTGCATGATACTATAGTGGTAGATACATGCATTATATATTTGTCCAATCCATAGAATGTATAACACCAAAAGTGAACCCTAATGTAAACTGTGGACTTTGTGTGTGTCAGCGTAGATTCATCAGTTGTAGTAATTGTGCCACTTTCATGGGGGATGTGGTAATGGGGAGGTTATACATATGAGTATATGGGAAATCTCTATACCTACCTTCCTCTCAGTTTTGCTGTGAACCTAAAATTGCTGTAAAAAATAAAGTCTGTTAAAAGTAAAAAAAAAAAAAAACCAAACCAGAACGAAAAACACTAAATTTGGTGTTTTTGTCATTTGTAGATATATATAAATTCTACTGCTCTAATATCACTGGAGGAGAGAGTACTATTCTGCCTCTTTGAGTAGAACAGGATTATATGAAAGGAAAGGTCTAACTCGTGCTGATTACCTATCTTGGAGTTCTTTTAAGGTACAACTTTGATATTAGTGAATATTGTCATTCCTCTTGAGTTTTGTAAGGAAGCTGAAATGAGTGGTAGAGGGTAAAACGCCAGAGAACAAAATTGAGCAATATTTTCCAAGTGAGCATTGTTTTCTTGTCATTTTTATGTGTTTTAATTTAGCCAGTGTTGGGTGAGTAGTTCAGAAAGAAGGGATTTATTATTTTAAAATGAAGCCACTCTCTTGTTCTTCATTTTCAACTGATTGAGTCACCTTTGTTTTTGAAATTTCAAAGAATCATTTACTGTATTTACCTATGTAATTTACCTCCTTGTGTATTCTTGTTCCTTCTTTTCATGCCCATCATTGGAAGAAGAAAATCATGAGTTTCTCCCCCCTTTCTACATGGCCCTTTAAAAATTTTGCTTGAAAATAACAATTGCCTGATAGCACAGCCTCCTTTAGTATGTTAAGAGCAGTAGCTTCACAATTAGAGGCAGAATGCTTTCACTAGGGAACATTTTCTTTTACAGACTGTAATTCATTTATTCCAGGTGTTTAATGAAAGAGTTAAAGGAGCCGTTGCTTGTATTGTTTGTCTGCCTCTCTCTCCCTCTGGCCCTCTCCCTCTCTCTAATAAATCTGTAATATAATAAATCAGTGTTATAAACTTTTAAGTCTAATGGCAAAATTCCTTGTTATTCTGATTACTCCCACTAGGGATAGCACACACCAGGCAGATATCGCTAAGCTCCCATTCCATATCCAGAGCAGATGTTGGCAGTCAGTCTTCTCTCCTGGATGTGGCTTAGAATAAACCCTCAGCACTGTGGTCTATAACCTTCTGGTGAATAACAATTGGACATCACTACTTTATGTATAATCCCTGGCCTTTTTTGTCAGTCTTTGGTTTTACTTGTGACTTACTTACTGATACCACCTAAATTTATATTTTTAGCACCATATCCTCTCCTGGGCTCTAGATCCACATATTCAGTTGCTTCTTGGGTACTCAGAAGCACCTCAAATTCAGCATGCCAAAACACTTGATTTCCTTTCTTCTTCCCAACCTCCTCTTCCTATAGCTACTACGGTGCAATTAATAGAACAATCTACCTACCTAGATGTCTAAATCTATAATATGTTCTTCTGTTTTAGGCATAAAATTATTTGGAGTATACTTCCTTCATGTTTCTCATATTCATGTCTTCCTCATACTGCTAGAAAATCACTCAGCTTTCCCTTGCTTTCTTGAACTGTTTCAAACACAGATGTGTGCAGAATAAATGTATGCATGTACCTCCAGGTTCATAATTCTAAAAATTTTTCTTTCCATGCTGAGGTAGTTTGAGTGGAAAGTCTAAGAAGAAAATATTTGTATGTTTGCCTTACTCTTGAAAAGATAGGAGAGCCAAGTATGCTTTATATCTAGGGTTTCCATCCTTGAGTAGATTAATCCTCTAATTGCTATTTGAATTTAAATTTTCTTGCAACTTTATATCCTTTTGAGCTGGAAGTGTTTTAAGACTCCCTTTCCAATAGCTACCCAGAAGTGCATCCCATTTAGTTAACAATAGTATCTTGAAAATTGTTTAACACAGCACTTTCATTATGTAACAGTTTACGTAAATGACAAAGGATATTTTTTTTTACATCTAAGTGAGCCTTATTTGAATAGAATCACTTGTACACTATTCCTGGCTCATTTTCTGTAAATTTTTGAAGCAGATATAGTCTTGCCAGGTTATGTTTTTTTAATGGGTGTTCACTGTAGAAGACTTTGAACTTTGATGTATGTTTTAAACTTTCAGTAATGTTGGAAAATATATTTTAGTAGACATTTTTGCTTTATTTGTAGCTATTATTTAATGGCCAAGACAAAAATCCCCACACCAAAAGACATAGATTAGAAGGAAGGAACTATGTTGTGATTGCTTTTTTTGGTAATGACTTTTTATAGTATATGCATAATTTCAGTTTTGGACTGGTGTTTTGGGCTACTTGTTTCCTTTGAACCAGTGAGCTGTAGTTTCAACTGCATTGAATGGTAGAATGCTTCCCCTCCTTGTAAAAGGAGGACTTAAGATACGCCAGTCAGCTAGAAATGAAGAGAAATGTGTGTGTCCCCTCTAGCTGATAGGTCATATTTATTTATGAAAACTTTAGAGATGCAAGACCCAAAGGGCCATTGTCTAGGGCAGACTTTTCTAAACTCATGCCTCCATTGGAAATGTTTGAGCAAGGTGAATCTTTACAGTAGTTTTTGAGTGCCTGCTGTATGCTACACCATATACTATTTTCAGCAGTGGAGGAAAAGCGGTGGGCAAGACAGAAAAGAGAGAGTTTATATTCTTTTCGGGGAGAGAACAACGCAAGTAAACAAAGTACTAAGATACTTTCAGATAGTGATGAATGTTGTGAGATGACTGAGTAACAAAATATCTGCAGGGAGGGTACTGCTTTACCACAGGTGATTAGGGAAGGCCTCTGGGCAGCTGTTACATTTGAGCCAAGTTGCAAATCATGTAAAGGAACCTTCAGGGCAAAATTTGGGAAAGAATCTTCAAGACTGTAAGTTTATGGGTTGATGAATCTTGAGGAACATTGTCCTGTTCTAAAAACTGAAGGAAGTAAGAGGAGATGAAATCACACTGGGATCAGGCAAGAGCCTCTGACTGCTTTGAAGACAAAGCGTGGTTTGCTTTGAATCATAAGAGTGTGCTCTACTGTCCGGGTGCTGATCTCAGGAGCTAGCACAGGTTCTACCTGTGTGCGGTGGCAGTGGCTTATGGTCTAAAGAACCTGGTTTCCTCAGAAGTATAGTGACAAAGTTGGATCACATGCCTGCAGACTTTCTATCTGCAGATACCTTTGTATCTATGTGGTATTTATTGGTATTAAAAGGAGGATTATTAGGAGTACCTAAATGTTTCTGTTGGTTAAGCATCTGACTCTAGATTTTGGCTCAGGTCATGATCTCACAGTTTGGAGTATGGAACCCTTCTTTGGACTCTGTGAGGACAGCGCTGAGCCTGCTTTGGATTCTGTCTGTCTGTGTGCGCCCCCCCCCCCCCCCCCCATGTATGAGTGCATGAACACGTGCTATTACTCTGTCTCAAAATAAATAAGACATTTAAAATTTTTTTAAAAAGGAGAATTCTTAGATGGCAAAATTCCTTATTTTTTTGGTACTTAAATGTAATGCAAAATGCTAGGTATATTCAGTGATACTGACCGTTAAAATGAGATTTATTTAAAAAATCCGTAGCCTTGGGGCACCTGGGTGGCTCAGTCAGTGAAGCATCTCACTTTGGCTCAGGTCATGATTTCATGGTTCCTGGGTTCGGCCAGTGTCAGGGTCTGCAGTGGCTGTGTGGAGCTTGCTTGGAATTCTCTCCCTGTCCCTCCCCTGCTCTAGTACTCTCTCTCTCTCTTTCAAAATAAATAAATAAATGTTAAAAAAAAAGTCTTTTATACTTGTCTAAAAACCATACAGGCCTTGCATTAGTGAATTCGTTTTGCTAGATATACTTAAAAAATTTTTTTTAATGTTTATTTATTTTTGAGAGAGCATGAATGGGGGAGGGGCAGAAAGAGAGAGGGAGACACAGAATCTGAAGCAGGCTCCAGGCTCTGAGCTGTCAGCACAGAGCCTGACATGGGGCTCAAACTCCTGAATCGTGAGATCATGACCTGAGCTGAAGTCGGACACTTAACCCACTGAGCCACCAGGCGCCCCTATAGATTATATTCTTAATAATGAAAGGACATTCTGACAGCTCACCCCTAACCTCTTAACAGTAATAAGAAGTAAAATATATGTTATGCCAACTTTTTTTATGGTTCCATGAAACAGCCCCAACTCATACAGCCCATTTAGTAATCACACATGTAAACTGTGATAGATCTTCTTTCTGTTTTTTTTCTTACGTGTCAAGGACGTTGCTGTATTTTTTTTTATTAAAAACAACAAACAAAACATGCAAACCAAAGTCTATTTAAACTAGACAATTGTTCATTTCATGTTACAGAGGAAAGTTTTTAATGTTGAAAATCTTATGATAGTGTATTGCTTTTTTCTAAGGCTGACAGTGTGATATAGTTTTGATTTAGATTTAGTTTTGTTGAAACCATGAATTTGAAAAACTTTAACCATGAGATGTAGATATGGATATACTTGCATGGAATTACACACTTGCAAGTTTTGGATTTGTGACACATTAGTGTTTATTAAATATCTGTTATGCTGGTTCTCAGGATGCAGAGCCCCTCATAGTCCAGGGAATGCAGTCGTAGCAATTTGAGCTCAGAGAGAAATTTCAGAAGAAATGATGGAGCCAGCAGTCCCTAAAATAAGGTTTATATTCTGTCAGCAAAAGGTCAGCAGATGGCTTTAAAGAGCTTTGGAATAGCTTTATAACCTCATCTGCTTACCACAAAGAGATACATGCTCTTTTTAAAAATGCTAATTATTTTAAAAGTTAAAAGCACAACCTTTGGAAGATTCAAAATCTTCCTTGAAACAATTTTACTCAGAGCACTGACCAGTGATAGAGGAATTATTCTTGTTAGTGATTAAGACTTGAGAATAAGTTGCACGGAATGGGAAGGGGTGAGGTGGGAATCAAATCGTTGAGCGTATGTGTTCCAGAAACTGGAGCTATGGCAGATTCCTACCTGATATGCCCCCATTGTGTCTTGTGCAATTGGCAGAAACTGTATACAGGCATAGCTTGTTTTATTGTGCTTTGCAGATACTGTGGTTGTTACGTTTTGTTTTGTTTTACAGATGGAAGGTTTGTGACAGCCTTGCATTGAGCCAGTCCATTGGAGCCATTTTTCTAATTAAATTAGCTCAGTTTGTGTCTCTAGGTTGTTTTTTGGTAATTCTCACAATATTTCAAATATTTTCACTATCACTATATTTGTTAAGATGATCTGTGATGGGTGATATATGATGTTACTATTGAAATTGTTCCGGGGCTCCACAAGTTGTGCCCATAGAAGATAACAAACTTAATTGATAAACATTTTCTGTGCTCTGATTGTTTGACCACCCATCTATTCCCCCGTGTCTCTCTCCCCTTGGGCCTCCCTATTCCCTGAGATGTAACAATATTGAAGTTAGGCCAATTAGTAATTCTACAATGATCTCTAAGTGTTCCGATGAGACAAGTGTTCACTTGTCTTCACTTTAAAGAAATGATTAAGCTTTGCGAGAAGGCCATTTTAAAAACTGAGATGGGCCTAAACCTAGGCCTCTTGTACCAGTCAAGCTGTGAATACAAAGGAGAAGTTCTTGAAGGAAATTGAAAATGTTACTCCAGGGAACACATGAATGATAAGAAAGCAAAATAGCCTATTGCTGTATGGAGAAAGGTTTTATGATCTGGATAGAAGATCAAATCAGCCATAACATTCCCTTAAACCAAAGGTAATCCAGAGCAAGGCTCTAACTCTCTTCAATTTTATGAAGGCTGACAGAGGTGAGGAAGCTGCAGAAGAAAAGTTTGAAGCTCACAGAGGTTGTATCACGGGGTTTAAGGAACAGTGCTGCTTCTGTAGCATCAAAGTGCAAAATGAAACAACAGGGGCTGATGTAGAAGCTGCAGCAAGTACCCAGAAGATCTAGCCAAGCTGATTAATGGATGTGGCTACACTAAACAACAGATTTCCACTGTAGGTGAAACAGCCTTATGTTGGAAAAAGATGCCATCTAGGACTTTCATAGCTAGAGAGGAGAAGTCAGTATCAGGCTTCAAAGCTTCCAAGGACAAGCTGACTCTTTTGTTAGGGCTTAAAGCAGCTGATGGCTTTTGTGTGAAGCAATGCTTTTTATCATTTTAAAATTCCTAGGGCCCTTTAGAATTATGCTACATCTACTTTCCCTGTGCTCTATAAATGGAACAACAAAGTCTGAGTGATAGCACATTTGTATACAACATGGTTTACTGAATATTTTAAGTCCAATGTTGAGACCTCTTGCTCAGAAAAAAAGATTGCTTTCAAAATATTGCTCCTCTTTGACAGTGCTCACCCAAGAGCTCTGATGGAGATGTACAAGATTAATGTTTTCATGCCTGCTAATACAATATATGAGGAGTAACTTCAACATTCAAGTCTTATTAAGAAATGTATTTTGTGGGGCGCCTGGGTGGCTTAGTCGGTTAAGCGTCCGACTTTCGCTTAGGTCATGATCTCGCGGTTCGTGGGTTCGAGCCCCGCGTCAGGCCCTGTGCTGACTGCCAGCTCAGAGCCTGGAGCCTGTTTCAGTCGGTGACTCTCTCTCTCTCCTAGAAATAAATAAAACATTAAAAAAAAAAAAAAAAAAAAAAAAAAAAAAAAAAAAAAAAAAAAAAAAAGAAATGTATTTTGTTATGGGGTGCCTGGGTGGCTCAGTCAGTTAAGCGTCCGACTCAGCTCAGGTCATAATCTCATGGTTCATGGGTTCGAGTCCTGTGTCATGCTCTGTGCTGACAGCCAGCTCAGAGCCTGGAGTCTGCTTCAGATTCTGTATCTCCCTCTTTCTCTGACCCTCCCCTGCTCGCTCTCTCTCTCTCTCTCTCTCTCTCTCTCTGTTTCTCTCTCTCTCTCAGAAATAAAACATTCAAAAAAAGAAATGTATTTTGTAATTTTGTAGCTGCCATACATAGTGATTCCTCTGCTGGGCCTGGGGAAGTAAGTTGAAAACCCGGACAAGATTCAACATCCTAGATACCATTAAGAACATTTGTGATTCATGGCAAGAGGTCAAAATATCAACATTAATAGGAATTTGGGAGGAGTTGATTCCAACCCTCATGGCGGACTTGAGGCGTTCAAGATTTCTGTGGAGGAAGCAGGTGCAGATGTGGTGGAAATAGCAAGAGAACTGGAAATAGAAGTGGAGCCTGAACATGTTCCTGAATTGCTGCAAGTTCGTGATCAAACTTGAACAAATGAGGAGCTCCTTCTTAGGAGCACAGAAAGTGGTTTCTTGAGATGGAATGTACTGGTAAAGATGCTGTGAAGATTGTTGAAATGACAACATAGGATTTAGAACATGACATAAATTTAGTTGTGGGAGCAGCGGCAGGGTTTGAGAGGATTGACTCTAATTTGGAAAGAACTTCTGTGGGTGTGAAGCTATCAGACAACATCGTATACTACAGAGAACTCATTCCTGAAAGGAAGAGTTAATGGATGTGGCAAACTTCTCTTTTATTTTATGAAATTGCCACAGTCACCTCATTCTTCAGCAAACACCACCCTGGATCAGGCAGCTGCCATCCACATTAAGGCAAGACCCTCTACCAGCAAAAAGATGATGACTTGCTGAAAGCTCAGAGGATGGATAGTATTTTTTTTTTTTAAGCAGTAAAGTACTTTTAAAGTTAAGTAAATTGTTTTAGACATAATGCCATGCATACTTAATAGGCTACAGTAAAGTATAAACATAACTTTTATGTGCACAGGGAAACCAAACAATCTATTTGAGTCACTTTTTTGGGGCAATATTTGCTATATTAGGTTGGTCTGGAACTGACCTGCAGTGTCTCTGAAGTGTGCTTGTAGTCAGTCACACTCATCCTATGCCAGTGTTTCAGCAGTGTGGCTCAATAGGATATTTTAGAAAAATGTCTAATGAAAAAGCAGGTATAATAACTTTAGCCTGAGAACCTAAGGGAATTATTAAATGATTTATTTTTTTTTAATTTTATTTTTTTTAATGTTTTTTATTTATTTCTAGGAGAGAGAGAGACAGCGTGAGCAGGGGAGGGTCAGAGAGAGAGGGAGTCACAGACTGAAACAGGCTCCAGGCTCTGAGCTGGCAGTCAGCAAAGAGCCCGACGCGGGGCTCGAACCCACAAACCGCGAGATCATGACCTAAGCGAAAGTCGGACGCTTAACCGACTAAGCCACCCAGGCGCCCCTTAAATGATTTAAATTAGAGGAATGGTTAACTTTCATTTTGAAAATTTCACTCTGGCCTTGGTAGGGAGAATAAATTAGGGAAGAGGCAAAAGTGGAAACAAACAACAGTGAGTGGAGACGTATTAATATAATAGTTTAGGAAAAAGGAAATGAAGGCTAAGATTAAATAGGAATGAGTTGAGCAATATTCTCTGTATGGAATGAACACATTTTGAAATCAATTGCAGTTACTGGAGTGTTTTTGTTTGTTTGCTTTCATTTAGAAAAGACAGTTTGATTAGAAAGCATGCTATATAGATTGACAGAAGTAACTGAAAAAGACTAGTCTGCCTTCCCCATCTGTTTTCAGAAAATTCGCTTCTGAAATATCTAGATAAACTTTATTTTTAGAACATAACTCTGGTTCTGAGCCATGAAATCTCTTATATGACTTTAAGGGATTTGACATTAGCAGATATTGGGTGATAAAGTGTTTTGTTTTTAAAATCTTGGCTCTTCCTAGGTTTATTTATTTTGAGAGAGAACAAGCACACGCTCGTGGGGGAAGAACAGAGCAGGGGGAGCCCAAGTGGACTCTGCACTTTCAGTGAGGGGCTTGAACTCACAAACCATGAGATCATGACCTGAGTTGAAGTCAAGAGTTGGATGTGGACCTCCGGAGTGACTCAGTTTGTTAAGCATTCAATTTTGGCTCTGGTCATGATCTCACAGTTCATAATTAGTGCCTCATCAGGCTCTGTACTATTTTTTTTTAATTAAAAACAAACAAAAAGAGTTGGATGCTTAGCCGATTGAGCCATCCAGGTGCCCCAAAAGTGTTTTGTTTATAAAACCTTATAAAGCATACAACATTTTCTATGTCATGAAGTATATATTTAACATTTCTTAGAGGTACGGAGAGTCTTTTGCCCATGCTAAACTTGCAACAGGTTGTCTCACTTTATTTTAAATTAGTTGGTGACTATTGACCTGTGTTAACTCTTGCCCCAAAGTGAGAATGTCTCTCCATTATTATTAATTAGATAGGATTTAAGTAAAATGACTTCATATATGACATTTTAGTCAACATCTTTTCCCACAGGTATAGTATATATTAGATGTTTTATTTTTTTAATTTTTTTTTAAATTTTTAATGTTTTATTTATTTCTAGGAGAGAGAGAGAGAGAGAGAGAGACAGCATGAGCAGGGGAGGGTCAGAGAGAGAGGGAGACACAGAATTGGAAACAGGCTCCAGGCTCTGA
The DNA here is from genome assembly GCF_003009895.1 of Hyaena hyaena. NCBI lineage: Eukaryota > Metazoa > Chordata > Mammalia > Carnivora > Hyaenidae > Hyaena > Hyaena hyaena. The sequence goes on from NW_024080869.1 coordinate 2,383,538, forward strand.
GCTGGCTGTCAGCACAGAGCCCGACGCGGGAGCCCAATGCGGGGCTCGAACCCACGAACCGCGAGATCATGACCTGAGCGAAAGTCGGATGCTTAACCGACTAAGCCACCCAGGCGCCCCTGAATCTTATATTTTCTTATATTAAGATTATATGATCTAATCTTTTTTTAAAAAATTAATGTATTTATTTATTTATTTATGAGAGAGAGAGAGCGTGTGCGTGTGAGCAGGGGAGGGTCAGAGAGGGGGAGACGCAGAATCTGAAACAGGCTTCAGTCTCTGAGCTGGCTGTCAGCATAGAGCCTAATGCGGGGCTCGAACCCATGGACCACGAGATCATGACCTGAGCCAAAGTCAGACGCTTAACCAACTGAGCCATTAGGCGCTCCTGTATGATCTAATCTTATATTAGGTCAGTTTGGTGTCATTGGTCAATATTGAGTACTTTTGAGTTGCTTTTGTATGTTTAAAAGATATTCTTGATTTCTTATAGTATATGGTTGTCTGAATCAAGGAATACATGGTAGTGAGAGAGAGAGAGAGGAGAGAGAGAGAGAGAGCGAGCGTATGTGTGTGTGTATAACCAATTCTGCATGTAAGCAATTTCACAGTGGCTTAGCTTAAATGAAAGTCCCTCTCCCCAGTTTCATCATCATCTCAGGATTCAGTGCTACAAGGTTGGTTACTATAAACTTAGAAGTTTTTCCATTTTTATTTACAAAGATAATATTTTTATGACTAGAGGTTTTCTCATGAACTCATAAAAAGATATTCTCAAGATATTCTTCACTTATTCTTTGCTTCTAAACTTGGTGACCTACCCTGCAAAAATTTAGAGCCATGTAGTTAGCTTTACTCACATAACGTGTCAGCTTTCTGTGCAATTCTTTAATTTAAAAAAGAAAAAAACCATGCTTACGTTTTAAGTACCCCCTCCCCGTTTTGCATTTAGTGTTCAGATGTGTTCCGTAATTGATCTATGCCATTTTTACTAACCCTGTTCTCTGCTTTCAGTTAACAGCAAGGTCCTTGCCCGCTGTGCAGTCAGATGAGAGACTTCAGCCTCTGCTGAACCACCTCAGGTAATATGGCACACCCTTGTTAGGCTTATGATTGCAAGTACGTCACAGTGGGTAAAGTATATTAAAGTGATTAAAAACCCCTTCAGTTACTAAAAACCAAATTTTTTTTTCCCTTGCTTTAACTGTGGCATGTAAGTTGAAGTTCTTAATATAATACACTTGCTACCCTTAACTTTAGGGTACTGTTGGAAGCCTTTTAATTCAGTGAAAGTAGGTAGAACTCGTTGATAAGTTGAAGTTAAAATGAGCAGACGTGACTAATTACAGAAAGTTCTCAAAGGAACAAGCTATTTATTTATTTATTTATTTTATTATTTTTTTTTTAATTTTTATTTATTTCTAGGAGAGAGAGAGAGACAGCGTGAGCAGGGGAGGGTCAGAGAGAGAGGGAGACACAGACTGAAACAGGCTCCAGGCTCTGAGCTGGCAGTCAGCACAGAGCCCGATGCGGGGCTCGAACCCACGAACCGTGAGATCATGACCTGAGCGAAAGTCGGACGCTTAACCGACTAAGCCACCCAGGCGCCCCAGGAACAAGCTATTTAAATGCAAGGTGAAAGAATACTTCTGGGGCCCCCACATGTTATTGGGGATAGATGAAATAGGTGAGATTTGTTTTCTAAATACAAGAATAATATATTCTCATTATTTAAGAAAATTAGAAAGTACAGGAAAGGTAAAGGAAACACCCATCATTACCACTCGAAGTAATACTTCTTCTATGCTGCTTTGAAACCTCTTGTAGAAATTATGCTTCTATAAAATTTGCTGAGTTTTTTTCATTTTAAAATAAATGTAAGACATTTTCCCTATTATTAGCATCTCTTCAAAAACATTTTTAGTGACTGCGTGGTATCTTTTTGTATGACTGTACTGTAGTTTATTCATCCTTTTGGAGGCATTTAGATCATTTCCAATTCTTTTCACTAGTGTAAAAAATGCCATATGTTAATCTTTATCTGTATTTTTTTTTTTATCATTTTCTTACCATAGGTTCTCAGAAGTGCAATTCCTTTGTCAAAGCATATGAACCATTTTAAAGACTTAATTATATGTATTTGTCAAAAACCTTATTCTACTTATATTTTTATATTATACAAGATTGCCCATGTTACTGTACCCTGAATAGGAGAGGACAGCTAAAACCATTGCTAATGATAGTTAATCATAGAGGATACATTGTGACCAAATACATTCATTGATTCTTATTAAGAATGACCTTAAAACATTTTAATATCCATTTTCATTTTGGAGTGAGATTAACTATTTGTATATTTGTTCATATATTGATAGAATCTCCTGATTTTATTTGATCTTAACATATTTTAGATGTAAAGGATAGTAATTCTAAGGTGTATTTATTTGTTAATACATTTTTTCCTGAAAGTTTTTGAATATGGTGCATTATCCATCATACCTACATTTTCAAGTTTTATGTAGGCAAACATTTTTTTTTTTTTTTTTTTTTTACAAATAGTTTATTGTCAAATTAGTTTCTACATAACACTCAGTGCTCATCCCCAAAGTGCCCTCCTCCATGCCCATCCCCCCCTCCCCCCCACATCCATCAGTCCTCAGTTTTTGTCAGCATTCAAGAGTCTCATGGTTTGCCTCTCTCCCTTTCCCCCACCATTTCCGCCCTTCTTCTCCCGCTTGTTCCTCCGTCAAGTTCCTCCTAATCCTCCTATACGTGCAAACATATGATATTTGTCCTTCTCTGTAGGCAAACATTTTATAGTTTCTTTTTATTGTTTTTTTGAGTGTGTCCAAGAGACCTAAATATAGAGGGACAAAATTTTTATTAAATGGCTATATGTCACTGTGCTGTTTTAGATTGTGTGCAGTTCCCATGTTGACAGCCCGTTCTTCCCTTCCAATGGATAGAAACAAAACATGTCATGAATTACAAAGTAAGTTTGAGGGCCAGTTTCCTGTTGCTTGCACTGGTTACCAAAATTGCCAGTTCTCTTTAACTAACCTGTTTTGAGAAAGTTTGGTTCTTGAATTTAATGCCAATAATCAACTGTGGCTCAGTCCACTTCTCTTCTAAACAATCTGTGACTTCCCTTCCTCTCTGTCTCCTTTCCTGAGTCCATTCAACAACCCTCAATCACCTGATTTATTCCATCTTGATCTCTGTGTGTCTCTTCACAGCCTACTTCTCTTTCAAGATTTTACTCCTATTCCCTTTCTGCTGCTGCTTATAGGCAAAAGGCAGAAAGTTCAAATTGGAAGTAAAGCTTAAGAAGTAAAAGAAAAATAGGAAATTCTTTCAGTAAATCCGAGTAGTACTTACTGGTGAATTAAATGCTTTTCATATTTGACATATTTGTGTTATGTATATAAATATGTATATTAATGTCTTTGGGATTTACCTTTGTACAGAGCTCAGTTAGACAGAATTCATTGAAAATGAAAGGAGACTAGGGTCCTGCCATTGTATCAGACAGCACAAAGTATGGCTTTACAAGATTTCTTTCTCAACTTTTATGTGTTTTGAATCTCAGTTGCTTTCTTGTCAGTGTTGGAATATTGATATGGTATCCATTAATCACACAGCATTTTGAAAAATATGTTTCAAGAAGTCTCATTGTTGTATTAAAAATAGATTTGTATAATTAGTTAGAATTACATTGCTTTCTGTCAAAGACCAGGGCAAGAGTAGATAAAATGTCATCGTAAAAGTAGATGAGAAATGTCAAAACTAAACAGTAGATTTCTGAGCTAGAGAATCAGTAACAATTTGAAAATGATACTGATCTAAGTAAGCATTTGCTAATTGTGTCTTTGAGTTTTAACATGTAAAGTAGATTTGGCTTTATTATTTTAAGGAGTCAGATCAAATAGAAAGATTAATAGCATCCAGAGCACTTTTAATCTGGGCCCCACTTCATATTTTGACTTATCTTACCCTAGGATGGATGTTATTCAAAGTGGGCAACTCAGTAGATAGGATGTAAATAAACTTTGAGCACATACTTGAAGTATATGTGGTTAAAAAAGTAGTTATAGAAAATTGACTCTACTTCCCAACTAATCCCCCCTCCCTACCTTTTTAATTGAAATATAGTTGAAGCATAACGTTGCCTTAGTTTCAAGTGTACAGCATTATGCTTCAGCAAGTTCAGCAAGATAAACTTGTGTTGGTTATGCTGTGCTCACCAGAAGTGTAGCTACCATCTTTTTATTCTTTTAAAACTTAGAATGTTCCTTCTCATTCAGAACCTTGTATATTAATTTCTAGTATCTTCTAGTACTCTGTCTTTTTTTCTTCTTCTTTCTCTTTTCCACTTTTCTTACCCTTCTCTCCGGTAACGTTTCCTTCCCAGAGACCCACTTTTTAACCTCTGTATAGTTGTTTTGTTGTTGAGGATGGTTCAGACTAACATTTCATTGGATCGAGTAGCATGAATACTATACACAGTTTTTGCATCTTCTAGAGCACTGTTACTGAATCATATTTGTGTCACTTCCCCAACCTCCCTCTCCTGCCCATCCAAATCTCTTGATGATTTTGTCTCCTGAGTATCTCTCTTGCTATAGTAACTTCTTATATATTTTCCTTGTTGCCTTCTTTGCCCTATCTAAAATATTTCACATTATTGTCAGAATTACATTATTCATTGGCTTAAAATCATTCTGGGTCTCCCTGATTTCATTCCAAATCAAGTCTAAACTTCTCGCCTGGCATATGAGGTCCTTCTGGAAGGGCCTGCTTTGTCTCTTTGGACACTTTTAGTACTGGTCCCCTAACTTCTAGTGTAACCAAATGCCTGAAGTTCCTCTAATACAGCTTGCTGTTGTTGACCTTTCTGCCCTTGGAAATATTTTTCCTTCTGCCTAGAATGTTCTCCCCTTCCTCCATTTCAGTAACTTAACTAATTTTTGCTTGTCCTTTAAGACTTAGCCCATGTTACCTCTTCTGATAAATTTTCCCAGACTACTTAGGTCCCAGCCCACTCCCCCTAGTCTGAATCTGATGTGTTTTATATGTGTTTCTGTAATATCCCCATGGCTAGTTGTGTATTACAGAACTTAACAATGTGGTAATCATTTATTTACTTTCTGATGACTCCATTATAGTATGGACTGTTTGAGAGCTTGTAAGGTGACTTTCATATTTGTATTTCCAGTGTGGGGACAGTATATGACACATGATAGGTATTCATTATGTGTTTTGTTGAATGAATAAATGAGTGAGTGTTATAACAGTAATATCCTATTTGTTTTCTGCATGATGTTTTTGTAATTTATAAGTCATATTGCCACATTTTTTCGGGTATAAATCCTGGTTCAGAAGATATAAACCTAACGGCTGAATCTCACCTTTAGTTAATGCTTGATTCTATGCAATAATGGTGGGTTCTTCTTCCTCCACCTCAGTATGGTAATTGTCAACTAGAATTTAGATTAACTACTGACACATCTCTTCAAGTCCTTGAAACTTGCACAAACCGTACATTCATTTAGGGCTTTCATTCTCTGCGGAGTTCACTCAGGACTGGTTGCTAGGCAACCAGGGCTACATGCTACATGTAATATGCACCAACTGATGTTGCTTTTTTATTATTATTAAATGAAATGGCTTCTCATTTTATTACCATGTCAAAGACGTCTGTATGTAGGGTGGCAGCTGATGTGCATAGTTTGACACTTTCTCTTGTACAAAGTAACCTTGTGATATGCATTTCAAGCATATTGATTTGTCTTTTTCAGGTATCTGAATGTAATGTTTTTCTTTTTACCTTCCTTTTGCTTAGGTCAAAATAGGAAAGAATGCTATTTGATTTGAAAGGTTCCAGTAATCTTGTTATGAAAAAGTAATCATCATTGATTTGCTTGACTTACATAGTTTAGATGTTACCTACAGGGGATAGACATTAGGAGGTTGAGACTGAGATCATTATTAGATCTAATTTTGTTTAGTGCTTCTAATGATCAAAGAGGAATGATGAATTGCATTTTAATTAAATTTGTCAATAAAACTGATTTGGGAGATGAAACAAATACCTGTAAAAATTAAAGTAGCAATACAGAGAAATTCTCAAATCCTTTTTACAGGACTTAGATACTCAAAAGAGAACTAGTGTAACACTTTGTCAACCTACTAATCTAGGATATTGCTTAACAATTTATATTATTCTGAGAATGTAGAAGTGATGAGTTGATTTTCTTAATTTAACCTAGTCCTCTAGTTAAAAGTTAAATTAAGCACAGAGAAAACTTTGCTTCAATATACAAGCTTATTTTTAGTCATTTGTAGTGTCCATCCATTCATCAGCTGAGTGCCTGTTAGAGGCTTAAAATAAGTAAGTAAAAAAATAAGACCCAGTTTCTGTTCTCAAGGGATTTAAAGTTTTGACTTAGTTTAAGAGATAGGCACTTAAACATGGTGTAAACTTTGTAAACCTTTCTAATAGAATTAAACACAAAATACATAATTTTATTATTTGAACTCTGTTTCTCATGGAATTGCTTCCTTAAGTTGTGGGATTGTGACTTGTTTTGGATTCTGTACTCCCTATGCAGTAGTGGCTCCCACTGGGTACTCAAATTGGACTGAACTTTACTCTCATTTGAGAGCTGATGTTGTCACTAATGAAAAAGAAGCATAGAGGAAAAGAAGACAAAGGATCAGGGAATGAATATGGTTGCTGAGATTATAGGTTCAGTAGTTTTAAGACATTTTAAACTTGAGGTGCCTGTGAAGCTCTGGGGCGAATGTTTAGTAAGTGACTAAATACAGACCACAGTTTTAAGAGTGAGGTTTACACCAGAGAGAGACTCATTTGTTAATCATCACTGGTTAGGTGGAGGGTAAAATCAGGGTAATGGTTGATATCACTCAGGGAGAGAGTATAACGTGACAAGGGGACATGGCTGTGAATAAAACTCATATGTAGAACATCAGTGTGTAAGTGACTTGTGATGGGCAGTGATGAAGGTAGGAGGTGAATTAGAAGAGAACCAGTAGAAAGCAAGGAGGAATCTTGAATGTAACAGAAACACAACAAGGGCTAATGGGATCAAAGATGCTAAGGGAAAGATTTCAAAAAGGAATGGTACGCATTGTCAGATGCCACAGAAAAGTCCATTGAGAACTGTATAATGTCAGTTGAATTAGGCATATGGGAGCCACTGGTAACTTAGCTACAGCATTGTAGTGGTGCTGATACCAGTCTGATTCCTGTGAAGAGTCCAGCAGTGAATGAGAAATTGTGCTTTGGAAATACAGGGGAGGATAGCCTCCTCTTGGCAGAGCAAGGAAAGAAAGTAGACAATAGCCATGAGTTTCATAGTTGAAGAAAGTTGTATTTTTCCTTAGGATTGGAAAGGTGAACATATATAAGTTAAGGGGAAAATGAAGTCTTTAGAATTAAGAGGAAATAATTGAAGGGGTGAGTTTTTAGAAGAGGTAGGAGGAGACGGGACCAAGAAATTATACTGGCTAGCATTTACAAAGTACATTTTATAGTTCTTACTCAGACCATCTAATCCCATGAGACCAGTCCATGACAGATGGTTCTTTATCATTATCCCTATTTTTTTTTTTTAAGATTTAATTTTAAGTAATCTCTACACTCAGTGTAGGGCTTGAACTCAAAACCCTGAGATCAAGAGTTGCACACTCCACCAAATGAGTCAGCCAGGTGCCCCTCATTATCCCTATTTTACAGTTTAGTGATAGAACCTTAAGAAGTTCAGGTTAAGGAAACCTGATTTTTCTAATGAAAAGTACTACATTCCCTTCTCAAAAGAAACGAATGAATTATTTCATAAGACTTTGCTATTTTTTCAAAAGTGATGCCAAGAACTCCTCAATTGGAAGAAATAAACTTGCTTAGACTTAAAAAAAACATTAAATTTCCAAGTGTCAGAGAAAATTTGTGTAAATCATCATCTCTGCTATCTGCAAAGCATCTATCATTAGATGGGTCATCTCATGGGCCTCATCTCATTGTGACTTTGCTGTTATCCTCACATCACTGCATTTTCTCACATCACTGTTATCCTCACATCACTGCATTTTCTCGGGTGAATTGTGTATTGTACTGATTTTTACATTTGGAGATATGTAAAGGTCTTAGGCTATGTTCTTGTGAATGTAGAAGTTTACTGTACATAAATATCTTTGCTAACCTAATTATATTACCCATGCGATCATATTTATAAAATAGTATTAGACTATCAAGAGCATATATTAAAGATGATTTTTATTATGTCACTTAAAAACAAAGTATGAACAGGCGAGACTAGAGAGGGAAAACTTGCAGCTCACGTGAGAACTTTAGTTTTGTGAGATTTTTTTTTTCCTTAGAAATAACGCCCTTCCCCACAGTGTATGTGTCTTCCTTCACCTGTCCACCGCAAGAGTTGAAATGAATGGGGGCAGATACATTACTTTTATTTTTTTTAAACATTTTATTTATTTTTAATTTTTTTAATGTTTGTTTATTTTTGAGAGAAAGCACGAGCAGGGGAGGGGCAGAGAAAGATGAAGTCATAGAATCTGAAGCAGGCTCCAGGCTTTGAGCTGTCAGCACAGAGCCAGATGTGGGGCTGGAACTCACAAGTGGTGAGATCATGACTTGAGCTGAAGTCGGATGCTCAACCGACTGAGCCACCCAGGTGCCCCTATAGTAGATCACTTTAATTGCTCTTAAGCAATGCTTTGCCTTTCATTACAGAATAACTAATTAAAAGACATGTATTTATTATACTCTTTCTCCTAAATTTGTTAGCATATTTCAGCTCAACAATGAAATAGAAATCAAATAAGGATAAAATAAGCTAGCAAAGCAGAGTATAGCCTATAGTAAATATTTGGACTGCATCACAAGGATTAACTTGTAATGCATCCTGAATTTGTAAACACCTGTTTATGTTAACCTTTATTTTAAAATCATTTAAAATAAGGAACATCTTCCTTCAGCTGGTATTATTACAGACTCCTCTTGTAAATTGTTTTTCTAATGCAGTACGTTTGGTTAATATGTACACTTTTGTTCTTTTGAGAGAGTGCATATGTGTGCTTTTGGGGTAGGGGCAAGGAAGGATAAAGAGAGAATCCCAAGGAGGCTCCACACTCAGCATAGAACTTGACATGGGGCTTGTCTCATGACCTTGAGATCGTGACTTGAGCTGAAATCAAGAGTTGGACTGGAGCCATTCAGGTGCTCCAGTATGTATGCGTTTCTATTTATTTCTTTAAAGCTCTTGCTGTCACAGATTTTATATCAGAAATGCAATCTCCATAAGAGACTTTTCTCGGTATCCATCATTGTATAGTTCTCAGTGTTTTCTTTTTGAATTTGTTCTCATTTTAAAATCATAAAATTGTGTGGGCATTCATGTGTTAGAAAAAGGTTTAGTGGATAGGGACTTCCACCATTTGAAGACTGAAATGAAAGCCTCATTATTGTGGTCCACATGTTTCAGTTGTTTGTCAGCCCTCTCTCATCTCCTGTTCCAGCCTCTAGCAGTACTTTGAACTATTTATTTTCTTTCCTACATGTGGCAACACAAGCTTTTACAGTTCAGTGATTATTGTGAGGGTGTTCTAGGTGCCTTGTAAGATACTAATAAATTAGAAAGAATATATTCTTTTCCATTACTTTATTGTCCTTGAAATATTTTCACCTCTGTATGGAACATGTTCCTCCTGGCTTCTTAGAAATGGACTTTGTATGGAAAATGTTTATGCCTTCTTAAAAATTCACAAAAAGCATTTATTAAAATCAGCTTGTTGTGTTAAGGGCACTGTAATGGATACTCTGTGTATAAAGGAACTAATAGATGTGGTCCCTTAAAAAGTTCATATTCTAACAAGGAAAGAAGACCATTTTATACACACACACACACACACACACCGTACCTTCTCCCACCCCACCAAAACTGTACTGGAATAATTGCTGCAGCTTACTCAAGTAGAGTAAATAGAGATAGGAAATCTTATTTGTGAGAGGTAGTATCTTATGTGGATTATGTTACAAATTTAATGCTGTTTAAATTGTTTCTGATAAAATTTCGGGGCCGCTGATGGACTCAGGGGGTTAAGCATCTGGCTCTTGATTTTGGCTTAGGTCATGATCTCTTGGTTCGTGAGACTGAACAGCCCCCCCCCCCCCTCGTTGGGCTCTGCACTCACAGTGGGGAGCCTGCTTGGGATTCTCTCTCTCTGTTCCTCCCAAGCACACACGAGCGTGCTTTCTCTCTCTGTCAAAAACAAATAAACATTTATAGGCACAATATAGAAAATTTGGCCAAATATAAGAAATGAACCCTGCATTACTAATAAAACCACTGCTAGGGTTTTGTTGTAATCTCTGTGTATAACTTTATGTAATGATAATTAAAGTGGTTAAACTAAAAAACTTTTTTATAATCTGTCGTAACGAAGTATAAAATTTATTTCCGTGGGTCTAATTTTAAGTGACTCTGTAATGCTCAAATGAAGATAGAAATGTCTATTTTTGCTTAATCGTTCCCATCTTTGTGGGTATTTACTTTTTTGCTTTGGTTGAATAAATCTGTGAAAAACAATTTTTTTAAATGTTAGCAGTTTTGGGGCACCTGGATAGGTCAGTCACTTATGTGTCTGACTTCAGCTCAGGTCACAATCTCAATGGTTTGTGAATTTGAACCCCACGTCAGGCTCTATGTTGACAGTGTGGAGCCTGCTTGGTATTCTCTCTCTCCCTCTCCCTCTCTTTGCCTCGCCCTTACTCACGTACTCTCTCAAATTAAATAAACAAACTTAAAAAGAAATGTTAGCAGTTTCTTTTGGCCAGATGAAATAAACCGAGAAGAAATGCCACGTTGATTTCATGATGATGGAATTGTCATGTAGATGTTTTGTAGCAGATGGAGCTGAGAACAAAGAGCAGCAGCAAAGTAGGTGGTGTATAGTTTTGAAGATACAAGGAATTCATTATCCTAAAAGTGTCCTGTTGTCCAGGTAAGAAAGTGGCAATAGTTCTTAAATGCTGACTTGAAAAAGAATTCACGAAGCTGAATTTTAAACTTTATTAATGCATCTAGATTAGAACCTTCTGTTGTAGTCATGTCAAATTACCACAAATTTAGTAGATTAAAACAACACTTGTTTATTATCATATAATTCTATAGGTTAGAAATCTGACATGGGTCTCATCGAACTAAAATCAAGATGCAAGTCTGTCGTCCTTACTGGAGGCTCTGGGGAAGAATATGCTTCCAAGCTTACTCATCGTGTCAGCTGAATTTAGTTCCTTAGAACTGTGGGACTGGGGTCCCTGTTTCCTTGCCGGCTGTCAGCCAGGGTCCTGTGTTGACCTTGAGAGGCTGCCCATATTCCTTAGGCTTTCCAGGAGCTCCTGGAGCTCTCTTTCTGGTGCTTACATGTGGGTCATAATGCAGAGCCTGCAACCAGTCCTTCTTGTGATTCAAACCTCTCTAACGTCTTCTGCATCTTTCTGCTTCCATCCTTAGAAGGTTTTCTTCTTTTACCAGCTCTGGGATTAGATTGGCCTACATAAAGATCCAGGATAGTCTCCCCATCTCAAGGTCCTTAACCTTAATTTCATCTGTATGCTCTCTTTTGCCATGTAATCTAACATATTCATGAGTTCCTGGGATTAGAGTGTGAACATCTTTGGAAGGGCATTGATTTGCCTATTACAGTGAGGGAGTTGTTTAAGGGGTTGAAAACAGCTTTTGCATCACCTTTCGTCAGTTGTACAAGTAAGCCACCATTCTTATATATAGAATACTAAATTGCCTTTGGGTTTTTTTAGATCGGTTGATTCACTTTGCTAGCTTAACACGTTTTAAGGTTGAAAAAAAGTTAAATGATTTTCAGAAACATAAATATATGTAAAATAAAAATATATTTATGGAAACATAAATTAGTTACCGATTTTCTTTTTAATGATATAGAAAGAAAATAGGAAAATCTTCCCATGTTTTTGACTGGCTATGTTGTCATGCAAACATGTACCTTTGTAAATAGTAGAATTCGTAATGAGGCTGTACATAGTTGCTGTGAGTTGTGGAGGAACTTTAGTTTGAGAGTTACTTGGCAAACGGATGATCATAAACCTTTCAACATTCTAAGAGTTTTATGATCATTTATTTAACATATTTTAAGGGAACTTTTACTCGGTGCAAGAAATGGTGTTTGGTTCTAGGGATACATATTTGCTTCTGCTCTTAGAAGGCTTAATCTTGATCAGAAAATAAAGAATTTAACTAAAGGAATTATAATAAATCATGATGATTGTTAGCATTGTAGAGGTATGTGATTCTGTGGGAGTACATAATGTATGGAAACAGTGAGGCCTTGCATAGTGTTCTTGCAGCTTATCTATAACTAGAGGTTTTAGGTGTCTGTTAGCCCTCTAACTCCAAAGTTTTCTTAGGGATGTCTGGATTGTGGAAGCTAGTAGTCTTCCTGAGAAGCAAAATTTATGGTTGCTTATGCTTTTCAAATAGTTTTATTATTTACATTTATTGTTTCCTATTCATTTAGTGGGTTTCTTTAAAGATTATTTATTTTTGTTTTGAGAAAGAGAGAGCTCATGTGTGCAAGTGGGGAGGGGCAGAGACAAAGGGAGAGAGAATCCCAAGCAGGCTCTACACTCTCAGCGTGAAGCCTGACATGGGGATTGGTAGGAACCGTGAGATCAGGACCTGAGCCAAGATCAAAAGTCAGACACTTAACCTATTGAGCCACCTAGCCATCCCTTGCTTAAAAGGAAAGCATTGTAGTAGTACCTGTAATATATCAGCAGCTAACAAGTAATTTGTTTAGAGGTGTTCTGAACCTGTGCTATTCCATCCAGTTTTGTTTACAAAACAAAATTTGATAAACTGGGCTGAGGGAAGACAGACTACTGAGACTCACCAGAGTTTTAGTGTCTTCTCAGTTGTTTATATCTAATGCTTAGAAAGTGGTTGTATAAAGATAATACAAAGTGAATTTGAAAAGCCCATTTTTAATTGAGCCACATTGGTCCTTGACATACTGCATACAGACAATCTCAAGAAAGCTACTAAGGACATCCATCAAATGAGTCTAACAGCATGTCTTCTCCGATCTTAAGAGAGGTCTGCTCCTAACCATCTGAATTAAAGCACTCCCCCCCTTATATTATCTTATTCTTTTTTCTTCACAGAAACGTCACCAGCTGATGTTTTTATATGTTCGTTTGTCTAATGTTTGTCTGCAGCATAAGCTCCATGAGAGCAAGAAATTTGTTTACCTTGTTTACTGTTATCTTTCTATTACTTATAACAATGGCTGGTAAAATAAGATCCCGGTAAACACTCCAGTGGGTGAATGAATGGGAGAAAACACTTCCAGGGTTTTTTTTTTTAATGTTTTATTTATTTCTGAGAGAGAGAGGGAGAGGGAGGGAGGGAGGGAAGCAGGGGAGGGTCAGAGAGAGAGGGAGACACAGAATCAGAAGCAGGCTACAGGCTGTGAGCTGTCGGGGCACAGGCTTGAACCCACCAACCATGAGATCATGACCTGAGCTGAAGTCGGACACTTAGCTGACTGAGCCACCCAGACACCCCAACACTTTCAGGTTTTAAAATTTTACCTCTCATTCAATTTTTTAAAGCAACTCTTCAAAAAAAAAATTCAACTGAATACATTTTAAAGAACTAACTGCCTTTGTACAGTGATTCATGAATCAGGCAGCATCCAGTCTAATAGAAACGATCTTCTAGGAACTGTACAGAATGAAAGACCTTATAGGCAGAAGAGAGTGGGAACAAGGAAATTATACTAGATAAATGAGGCTTGATTATTGCAAAGTCACTTTTCTTTAGGGCATGACGGGTCTATCAGGTAGATTACTTAACTAATGCTGTGGTGATTCCTGATGGACTGGTTTAAGATTACATTTCTGAGAGAACTGAAACTGTAATTAAGTCTTAGTGTAAGTGACTCCATTTTGGGCCTCTTGTTTTTAACACTACTAAATGTTGAGACTGAATGAGTTGGTAGTTTCCACAGAAAGCTGGTAGCTTTTCTCTCATTTCCAAGGAAAAATTCTGATAAAGCACGATAGAGGATTAGGAAGAACTTAACAGAGGACCATGGGGGAGAAGAAAGGGAAAAATAGTTGGGGAGAGGGAGGAAGGCAAACCATGAGAGACTCTTGAATGCCAAGAACAAACTGAGGGCTGATGTGGGTGAGGGAGAGGGGAAGGGGGGTGATGGCATGGAGGAGGGCACTTGCGGGGATGAGCACTGGGTGTTATATGGAAACCAACTTGACAATAAACTCTTAAAAAAAAATAAGACTCTTTACCTTTGCAGAAATTCAGTCCTGGTTTTGTTGTTTGGGGATCTGGGATTCTTTCCTAAATCATGAACTAATCATGGAGGACTGAGAGTACTTTCTGTTCCTCAGTGTGACCTTGGAAGAGAAACTCCTTTTTTTATCCCTATTGAATTCAGATTTTGAAAACACTTACATAAAAAGTGAAACAAAAAATGCTGTTATGTCCCTTGCTGTTTTTATTTATGAAACGAAAGCTTTAAACATTATGAACTGTCATTTATAGCTGTTCAAAACCAAAGGAGTATATAGGGAAAGTGTGTGACTTCTGGACTGTGACTTTTAGTTTAAGTCCTCGTTAGCTGTCCCCTTTATCTTGTTTTTGTCCAGTTTCCTCCCAGAACCTCCCAAACATTGTGTCCCTGATTCTCTGCTGTTATTAGGGAACAGATGGAAGGGGTAATCCTAGAATGCCATAAACCTGTGATAGCCAATCTCAGAAGCATTCTACACTCTGTAATTATTTGTGGGGGAATGGGAAGATATCCATCAGTTTAATGTATTAATTCTGCTAGATGTTCAGTCTTTATTCCATGGTTCTCCCATCCCACTAATTTTCATTATCACTCTCTCAGGCAACCTTTCTTTACTGTAATCATTTGACTACTCTAGGACAGAACAAACTCAGAACAGCCTCTCTTTAGGGGGTTATTATATTACCAGAATATACATTAAGAATGTAAATGAATATAAAAAATTTACTTAGGAAAATAGAGGTATTTGTTTGGGGTTTTATTAGTTTTTTTTAACATTTCTATTTATTTTTGAGAGAGCGCATGAGTCAGGTAGGGGCAGAGGGGGGTGGGGGCAGAGGATTCAAAGCAGGCTCCCCACTGACAGCAGTGAGCCAGTTGCAGGGCTTGAACTCCTGATCACAAGATCATGACCTGGTCTTAAGTTGGACAGTCAACCAACTGAGCCACCCAGGCACTCCTGTTGGGGGCATGAAATGTGTATATTGAAAATACCAATGTATGGCTATAGTTTGTATCTTATAAAGATGTGTGTGTTTTACTTTTTTAAATCAGTTTTATTGATATATAATTTATATACAATGAAATGCATTCATTTTAAGGCAATAGTTCAATGACTTTTGACTTTTGTAAGGTAGAGGTATTTTTGTTAGAGAAACAAGATTAAACTTTCATCAGTCTTGCAGTTCATTAGATTATTGTAGTTTAGAAATTGGAATAAATAGGGGCACCTGGATGGCTCAGTCAGTTAAGCATCAGACTTTGGCTCAGGTCATGATTTCGTAGTTCCTGAGTTCCAGTCCTGCATTGGGCTCTGTGCTGACAGCTTGGAGCCTGGAGCCTGCTTCGGATTCTGTGTCTCCCTCTCTCTCTGCCCCCTCCCCTGCCCATGCTTCCTTGCCAGCTCTTGCACTCCCCCCCAAAATAAATAAACATAAAAATTTTTTTGAAGAAATTGGAACAAATAGGAAAATAAATAAGGAAATATGAGGCCGACCTAAATTAAAGTAGAAGTTGTGCTATTTATAGTTCTTACCCAGTATGAAAACCCATATGATCCTGATATTTATTGGATATGTGAGTCTCTTGGAGTGATACAGTTTCTCCCAGTTGTAGAGAAATATAGATCATTACACTGTGTATTGTCTTGTGGTAGTTTTTTGGGGAGTTTTTTAAGTGCAAAATTTGAGTAAACCTCATGCTTGTGGAAAAATCATTTACATTCAGTTTAGAACAGAATTTTATTGATTGTGTTCTTATTTGGAATAACTGCAGGGAAAATCACCTGGGCTAACATGAGTTGGATACCATTTACTAGAGACTTAGCTTGTAAAAAGAATCTCATTTCAATTTCTGTGGTGACAGCTGTTGAGTGAATTTTCCTGTGATACCCTTCACAGCAGGAAATGATATATTATAACTTCATCTTTCTTGATATCTTACCCACCCAACAAATCCAAACTGCAGGGACCCTGCTTTCTAAATGTCTGAATAGCCTGGCTTATGTGGGCAGACTATATTTTTTTCAACGTCCAAAGTAGGTAAAATTGTGATTGCAAAAGTGGATATATGGGTGATGTACAAAACCTTTGTTTTGTCTTCCTGAAATTGTTTTTCCATTTGTGCCATGATCACACCTAGCTTTATGTGAAAAGGCTGTATTGGAACTTGTTATATTTTTATGCAGTGATGTAGAGGATTATAGTTCATTTTGAAAGACGTATTAGCTTACTTCGTAATGGTTCAAATAAATATGTTTTCTTGATGCAGAGATGAGTTTTGATTACTTGTGGTGCATTCTTCACTGTTTTTTTTTTTTTTATCTCATACCAGTTTTTAAGATATGATAAACTATCGGCTACCAGATAGAAAGAAGTAACTAGTGCTAACCTCTTCAGATTCAAGAGTACTGGGAAATGCTTGACAAAGAAAGGAAATATTTTTTATACGCTGTTGTTTTATGACCCTCAGAATCTATCTGTTGATAGGAAGGGCAGAGAGACATTTCTGAGGATGCAAGAGGAATTCTCTCCAGTCTGGCCCAGGGTTTTCCTGTCATCCTATTCATATCCCACCTAGCATGCATGGCTTTTTACAAATGAGAGAAGAATGGACAGCTGTCATTAGGTGTTGAAGTGAGCCAAGCAGCCCCCAAACTCCCACATAGAAATGTGGCACAGCTTTATTTTCTCCCAAGGAAATGTTTCATGTTCCCTCCAAGCTAATCAGAATTCAGGATTGCTGTTCTAATACTTTATGTGGCAACCTGTGTCTAAAATTTAAAAACTTAATTCCCAAGTAAAATGTGAAAGCAAGCATATTTACGATAGACTTGAGGCATGTCCTTAATTGGATACAGTTGCAGTTTATATTTTGTTAATGACTTGAAGAGCAAGTCTTTTTTTTTAAATAGTTTATAGTCAGGTTGGTTTCCATACACCCAGTGCCCATCCCAACAAGTGCCCTCCCCCGTGCTCATTACCCCCTCTTCCCCTTTCTCCCCCGTCCCAGCCCTCAGTTTGTTCTTGGCATTCAAGAGTCTCTCATGGTTTGCCTCCCTCCCTCTCCCCAACAATTTTTCCCCTTCTTCTCCCCCATGGTCCTCCATTAAGTTCTTCCTAATCCACCTATACATGCAAACATACAGTATCTGTCCTTCTCTGCCTACCTAATTTTGCTCAGCATAACACCCTCTAGGTCCATCTGTGTTGCTACAAACGGCCAGGTTTCATTCTTTCTCATTGCTGTGTAGTATTCCATTGTATAAATATATCTCATCTTTGTGATCCATTCATCAGTTGATGAATACTTGGTTTCTTTCCATGTTTTGGCTATTGTTGAGAGTGCTGCTATGAACATTGGGGCGCATGTGCCCCTATGTATCAGCACTCCTGTATCCTTGGGTAAATTCGTAGCAGTGCTATTGCTGGGTCATAGCACCCATAGGGGAGTTCTATTGTTAATTTTTTGAGGTACCTCCATACTGTATTCCAGAGGGGTTACACCAGCTTACAATCCCACCAGCAGTGTAGGAGGGTGCCCGTTTCTCCACATCCTCGCCAGCATCTAGAGTCTCCTGACTTGTTCATTTTAGCCACTCTGACCGGTGTGAGGTGGTATCTCTGTGTGGTTTTGATTTGTAATTCCCTTAATAGGAGTGATGCTGAACATGGTTTTATGTGTCTGTAGGCTATCTGGATGTCTTCTTTGGAGAAGTATCTGTTCATGTCTTCTGCCCATTTCTTCACTGGATTGTTTGTTTTTCGGGTGTGGAGTGTGATGAGTTCCTTGTAGATTTTGGATACTAGCCCTTTATCTGATATGTCATTTGCAGCTATCTTTGCCCATTCCGTCACTTGCCTCTTCGTTTTATGGATTGTTTTCTTTGCCGTGCAGAAGCTTTTTATCTTGATGAGGTCTCAGTAGTTCATTTTTGCTCTTGATTTCCTTGCCTATGGGGATGTGTCAAGTAAGAAATTGCTGTGATTGAGGTCAAGGAGGTTGTTTCCTGCTTTCTTCTCTAGGATTTTGATGGTTTCCTGTCTCACATTCAGGTCCTTTATCCATTTTAAGTTTATTTCTATGTATGGTGTGAGAAAATGATCTAGTTTCATTCTTCTGCATGTTGCTGTCCAGTTCTCCCAGCACCAGTTGTTGAAGAGGTTGTCTTTTTTCCATTGTATGCTCTTCCCCACTTTGTCAAAGATTAGTTGGCCATACATTTATGGGTCCAGTTCTGAGTTCTCTATTCTGTGGTTTCATTGGTCTATGTGTCTGTTTTTGACAGTATGCCAATATCATACTGTCTTGAAGATTCCAGCTTTGCAGTAGAGGCTAAAGTCTGGGATGGTGATGCCTCCCGTTTTGGTTTTCTTCTTCAATATTACTTTGGCTATTCAGGGTCTTTTGTGGTTCCATACAAATTTTAGGATTGTTTATTCTAGCTTTTGGGAGAATGCCAGGGCAATTCTGATTGGGATTGCATTGAATGTGTAGATTGCTTTGGGTAGTAATGACATTTTAACTATATTTATCTTCCAATCCATGAGCATGGAATGTTTTTCCATATCTTTGTGTCTTCTTCAATTTCCTTTGTAAGTTTTCATCATACAGATCTCTTATATCTTTGGTTAGGCTTATTCCTAGGTTTTTTGTTTGTTTGTTTTTGTTGTTTTTGGTGCAGTTGTGAATGGGATCAGTGTCTTGAATTCTCTTTCTGTTGCTTCATTATTGGTGTATAAAAATGCAACCAATTTCTGCATGTTGATTTTGTACCCTGCAACTTGGCTGAATTCTTGGATCAGTTCTAGTAGGCTTCTGGTGGAGTCTGTCGGATTTTCTATGTAGAGTATCATGTCGTCTGTGAAAAGTGAAAGTTTGACGACTTCTTTACCAATTCTTCCACCTTTTATTTCCTTTTGTTGTCTGATTGCTGATGCTAGGACTTTAAGCACTATGTTAAACAACAGTGGTGAGAGTGAACATCCCTGTCGTGTTCCTGATCTCAGGGGAAAGGCTCTCAGTTTTTCCCCCGTTGAGGATGATGTAGAGTTCTAAATATATCTGTCACATCCATCTGGTCCAATGTTCATTCAAGTCTGTTGTTTCTTTAGTGATTTTCTGTCTAGTTGATCTATCCGTTGCTGTAAGTGGAGTATTAAAGTCCCCTGCTATTAGCACATTCTTATCCATAAGATTGTTTCTGTTTGTGATTAATTGTTTTATATATTTAGGTGCTTCCATATTCGGTACATTCACATTTATAATTGTTAGTTCTTCCTGATGGATGGACCCTGTAATTATTATGTAATGCCCTTCTTCGTCCCTTGTTAACTTCTTTACTTTAAAGTCCAGTTTGTCTGATATAAGTATAGCTACTCTTTTGACTTCCCGTAGCATGATATATATTTCTCCATCCCCTTACTTTTAATCCGAAGGTGTTCTCCAGTCTAAAATGAGTTTTTTGTAGACAGCAAAAAGATTGATTTTGTTTTTTAATCCATTCTGCTACCCTATGTCTTTTGATTGGAGCATTCAGCCCACTTATGTTCATTGTTATTATTGAAATATATGGGTTTAGAATCATTGTGTCATTTGTGGGATTCATGCTTGTGGTGATATCTCTGGTATCTTGCGTTCCTTGCAACATTTCCCTCAGAGAGTCCCCCTCAGGATTTTTTTTTTAAATTTTTTAATGTTTTATTTGTTTCTGAGAGAGAGAGAGAGAGAAAGACAATGTGAGCAGGGGAGGGTCAGAGAAAGAGGGAGATACAGAATCTGAAGCAAGCTCCAGGCTCTGAAATGGCTGTCATCACAGAGCCTGACGTGGGGCTCAAACCCGTGAACTGTGAAATCATGACCTGAGCCAAAGTCGGGTGCTCAACCAACTGAGCCACCGAGGTGCCCCTCAGGATTTCTTGTAGGACTGATTTAGTGGTGACGAATTCTTTCAATTTTTGTATATTTGGAAGGACTTTTATCTCTCCTTCTATTCTGAATGACAGGCTTGCTGTATAGAGGATTCTTGGCTGCATATTTTTTCTGTTCATCACATTGAAGATTTCTTGCCATTTCTTTCTGGCCTGCCAAGTTTCAGTAGATAGGTCTGTAACCACTGTAACCTTTTCTCCCTAGCTGCTTTCAAAAATCTCTCTTTGTCCTTACATTTTGCCAGTTTCACTGCATGTCGTATAGAAGATCAATTCAAGTTATGTCTGAGGGGAGTTCTCTGTGCCTCTTGAATTTCAACGTCTACTTCCCTCCCCAGGTACGGGAAGTTCTCTGCTATAATTTTTCAAAGACTCCTTGAGCACCTTTCCCTCTCTCTTCCTCTTCTGGAATTCCTATGATACAGATATTGTTCCATTTGATTGTATTGCTGAGCTCTGGAACTCTCCTTTTGTGTTCCTGGATCAGTTTATCTCTCTTTTTCTCACCTTCCTCTTTTTCTATACTTGTGTTATATAAATCACTTATTCTCCTTTCTGCCTCTTCAGTCTGTGCATTGGATGCCTCCATTTTATATGTATCTCATTTAGAGCATTTTTAAATTCATCACAACTATTTTTGAGCTCCATAGTCTTTGTAGCAGTAGTTTCTCTGATGTCTTCTATGCATTTTTCAAGCCCAGCGATTAATTTTATGACTATTGTTCTAAATTCTTGTTCAGTTATTTTGCTTATATCTGTTTTGAGCAGTTCTTTAACTGTCATTTCTTCCTGGAATTTCTTTGGAGGAGAGTTCTTCTGTTTCGTCATTTTGGTTAGCTTTCTACCTCTTTTTAATATTAAAAGCTTGTTATGCACTCTGCCCCTGCAGGTGCTACTGTATTAAAGAGGGGTCTTTGTCCAGGACCTGTCAGTTCAGGAAGTGTGCTTTGAGTGGTGTCTCTTGGTTTCTCTTGTTGAGACTTTGGTTATTTTGTTTCCCTACTCGTAGTGGTATTTGGGACTCTCCACCATGTGTACTTTGGCTTGTTTCTTGAGGTAGCCCTGGAAAAGAAAGCAGACAACCACACAGGTAACAAAGGTACACAAACGCACAGACAAATCCAGTAAACACGCAAACTGAAAGGGAAAAAGAAAAAGATGAAAAGGAGGAGACAAAAAACAAAACAATACAAAAAAGAAAATAAAAGATGAAGGAGGGAAGCCAAATAATTAAAATTAATAAAAAATTGAAAAAAGAAAAGAAAAAACCCAAATGACAAAGGATAGTCTAAAGGCATAAAACCAGAATTCCCAGCTACAAATAAAGAGCCAGGTATATGCAGTGTTGATGGAATAGCATATATAAGTAGAGAAATGATAGGGCAGGGAGGAAGTGAAATTGGAAATGAAATGACCAGGCAGAGAGTAAGAGGTACTCAGAGAAACTGTATAGTCTGATTACTCTAGAGAGAGTGGGAAAGGTCGTGGTGGAGGTGTAGAGTGTACATCTCGAGAATGGATTAAATGTGACTGTTTAAGCTAACCAGTGACCAGAGTGCCCCAGCCAGCAGAGTGGAGGGTTATGAATGAGAAAAGAGAGATTATATCTGAATAGAAGGAATTATCTAGGATTGATAATGGCAGTGCATCCATGTTGGTTTTGCCCCAGGGTCAGGTTAAAAAAAAAAAAAAAAAAAAAGCTCTCTGGTGGGGATGGGCCTGGTTTCTTGTAAGCCTGGCCTCCACTGTGTCCCGCTGGCCACTCCCTGAGGCCCCTCCTTGGTGGTTGTAGGGAGAATAATGGCAGTGCCCCAGTCCCTTCTGTAACCAAGCGTTGCAAATCACTCCTTTGGGTCCAGTCTCCCTGTGCTGAGGACCTCGTCAAGGTGGGCTGAGTTCTATGCCCCAAGCCCAGCCTGGTTTCTAGGACCATGTCTGCGGGCTTTGTTCATACCGGAAACAGTCCTGCAGGTCGCTGCTTCCCTGCTGTGGGGGGGCCCAGTGTGGGGTGGGGGAACTGTCGCAGCCTCAAATCCCTTGGGGTCAGGGATACAACCTGTGATCCGAGGCCTACGCCCCCTGCCCCGGGAACTCAGTCTCGGCCGGCTGCCTCCTCATTCCCGGGCATCAGTCCAGGTGAATGCAGCCTCAGGCCCCCAGGTCCACACTGCCTTGGGGCAAGGTGCCGGGAGCCCAGCAGAACAGTTTTTTCCTGGCGCCCTGTGGGACCGGGGGCACCTAGTTCAAAGTCAGCACCCCAGCCAGAACTAAAAAACACTCTCTTTCCAAGGGTAAAAACAGGGACAGTTCTATGAACAGTTACAGCTGCTCTTTCTTTTCCTCTTGACTCACCGAGGCTGTCTGGGAACGGGGCTCTCTCCCCTCCCTCAGTGTCTCTGGTCCTGGCCCGCTTTTATCTTCCCCAGTTCGCACTCATGCACTTATGAGGCTTCTTTCCAAGTGTATTCTGTCTCTTTCTCTTCCCAAACTCCTGTGACTCAGTGTCCTATGACTTCAGGCCTTCTGTCTTTGAGAGGAGGGTGCAAACTAAATGCACGGAGCTCCCTACTTCGCCATCTTGCCGACACTCTCTTGAAGAACAAGTGTTAACTTGAAAGTCAGGGTGAGTCAGTTGGCTATTATACAGGTGTGCCTAGTCCTCAAGAGAATCATTTGATTGCCTCATGCTGTTATGTCCTCCTCACTCTGTAACAGTCTTGTCCAGTAAAAGATTCATATGTAATTTTAAGTTACTTAAGTGACATTGACTTTAATAATACCTTATTTAACTCATATCCAAAATACCATTTCAGCATGTCATTAATATATAAAAAATTTGAGGGAAATGTTTTACATTATTTTTTCCGTACTAAGTCTTTTTAACCCAGTGTATACTTAACATGTATTGAACATCTTAATTTAGACTAAGCCTGATTTCTAGTGCTCAATAGTCACATTTATTAAATGGCTACTATATTGACAGTGTTGTAGCTCTCCAAGACTGGATTCCATTGAAATCTCCAGTGTTTGAGGTTGAATTTTTTATACTTTGGAAACTTCCTAAGAAGGTTAGCATAGACAAAACTTTCAAGATCATGAGGTTATTCAAGGACATCTAAATTATCCTACTTGAAAATTGGATATTTTATTTAATAGTATAAAGAAGGTAGGAAAGAAATATATTTTCTAATGTTTAAGAGAAGACGCTGGTGAACTTTAAAAATAGAGAAAATTAATAACCGAAATGTTTAAATGCAATAAATTTAAGCCTGGATGATCGTGATGATAATGATAACAATTTGAGTGGAAACTGTGATAAACTCTTTTACAGATATCTCATTAGATCCTCACAACCACCCTTTGAAGAAGGTACTTTTGCGATCCCTTTGATTACCTCTGTTTCCCGGTGAGGAAGCAGAGAGAATAAAAGGTGTTTTCAAAGTCACCCAGATAGCGAGTGTATGCAAATCCATGACTAGTGGATTCTGAAACCTGTCATCTTCATCACTCTTCTCTGCTTACTCCCTTATTATTCTGTTCTGCCCACCTGTTCCGCCTTGGGCAGACGGGACTTGGAAAATGTATGCAAATGCAAGGGAGCTGCAGCGACTTCCTGAAGTGTTGTAACTATTCTGTGACTCCTTGTTGACTCCCTCACGTTGTCATATGTAGTCAAAAAGGGAGAAAATAATTGGAGAAGTGATCACCCATGAAAAGCTGACTTTTGACCTCTCATTTTGTCCACTTTGCCCTGTGGCATTTATGTCACAGCAGAGCTCTTGAATTCCACTCTTGGAGCCAACGTGCAATGATCCATCTTCTGCTAACGATCAACACCACAGTATGAAAAGACTTTTTTTCCCCCTCCTTAACCAGCTAATCTTGCAGTGAGACTCACAGATCCACTTTCATAGAATTTCTTCTTTTTGTTTCCAGCGCTCAGTTTCAACACTCAGAAACAGTTCCCTGTTGAGTACCTAAGTGCTCATATTGATATTTGTGGTGTATTGAACAGGACTTAAATTTCTCTTGTTTCTACAAAGACCAGTAGTAGGTCTGCCTTTCACCCACGATTCACAGATCAAATGTGTGCAGATGTATCTGTTTCAGATTTATCTTTATGTGTATCCACTGAATTTTTTATTCTGTAAATTAGATGCTGTATGATAGTGTTTGGGGATAACTCCAGTTCTGTATTGGCATAATTAAATACACCTTCCTGTCTCATTTGTTCCTCTACCATCCCACCCTTGAGTTGGTTCAATTTGATTTTAAATAGGATGATTTTAAATTTGATTACATAAATATGTATTCTGGATATTTTGAAAGTATTTTCAGTCTTTCAGGTTTTAATTTATTTGAAACTATTAGCTTTATAATTTTCTATTTGCTGTGATTTTAGCTATATTGGAAAACTAACTGTGCTTACCTCTTACTGTTTAATGAGCAAGATAATATGGGAGGAAAAAGTTCCTTAAGTTGTGTGTAAGTTTATTGAACAAATGATACAGTAATAAGATGCTTTTATATTTTGTATACTGTTAGTTCTATTATGGTAGAGATTATGTAATTTAGCACCATTACCTCAAAACAAAACAAAAAAATGACAATCTCTGAATTACTTCTGTGTAATCAAAAGATTTGTTATACACAATCATAAAATACTCTTTTAGAAAATACTAATTGGCATACGTTTAGTTTTTTTTTAAAAGTGGATTCATTTATTTTGAGAGCGAGTGAGCAGGACAGAGGCAGAGAGGGAGAGGGAGAGAGAGAGAGAGAGAGAGAGAATATGAGAATATTCCAAACAGGCCCCCTTCTGGCAGTTCCAGTTGAGGGCTTGACTTCACAAACTATGAGATCATGACCTGAGCTGAAATCAAGAGTCAGACGCTTAACTTACTGAGCTACTCAGGCATCCTGACTCTTTAAGTATGTTTAGGTGTTTAAAGGTTTAGACTTGATGAAGCCTCAAATTTTCAAAAAAATGGTAACTTAGTACTGTGTAATTAGAAAAGGAGATAGGATTTAAAGTTTGCTTTTAATTTTAATGGTTTTGTTTAGAGACCTGCTTATAGGACCTATCTATCCAGTTTCAATTTTTTTCCCTCCTCTGCTTTTGCTTATGTTTTCTACTACATAACCCAATTTCTTCATCTATAAATTGTGGTTTAGAGATTCCAGTGGCTTGGCGCCCCTGAGTGGCTCACTTGGTTGAGCGTCCAATTTCAGCTCAGATCATGATCTCACAGTTGGCGGTTTCGAGCCCCGCGTTATGCTCTGTCCTAACAGCTCAGTGCCTGGAGCCTTCTTGGGATTCACCGTCTCCCTCTCTCCCTGTCTCTCCTCTGCTCACACTTTGTCTGTCTCTCTCAAAAATAAACAAACAAAAAAAGAAATTTCCGTGGCTTTGCTTATCTCTTTCTCCTTGTCCATCTGATAGGTGCTCACCCTCCAGATCCTGAGAAAGACTTTCTTATTAGTCCAAAATGCCACCTCCTTGGGGCGCCCGGGTGGCTCAGTCGGTTAAGCGTCCGACTTCGGCTCAGGTCATGATCTCACGGTTCGTGGGTTCGAGCCCCACGTCGGGCTCTGTGCTGACAGCTCAGAGCCTGGATCCTGCTTCGGATGCTGTCTCCCTCTCTCTCTGACCCTCCCCTGCTCACACTGTCTCTCTCCCTCTCTCTCTCTGTCAGAAATAAATAAAACATTAAAAAAAAAAAAACAAAAACAAAATGCCACCTCCTTATCTCAAGGTTACTTTTAAAACACTCCAATAACCTTATTAAACTCTTGTAACATCACATACTTTTATGAACCTGGTCAAAATTTAAGAATGTTTTAATTCTTAAATTTTAAGAATTTTAAACATATAACATGTTTTAACATATAAAATTGTTAAACTGCATGCAAATGCTAAAAATACTAAAATAACCAGGACTTTGCCTTTTCTGTGGGCATGACATCCTACTTCTAAGCCTCCAAACTCAGATTATTTTCTGACTATAACCTGCTCTTCCACTTATCTGCAGTCCCTCATTCTCACTGATTGTCCTCCTCTTATCTCATCCTTCTGTACGAGACTCTCAGGTGTATGTTTCCAATGCATATCACTCTATTCAGTGCCATTTCTTTGCTCAGGAAGCTTTAATGCTGCACATTGCTTATTTGTCCTCACCCCCTTCTTTTTTTCTTTTCTTTTTCTTTTTCTTTTTTTTTTTTTTACAAATAGTTTATTGTCAAGTTGGTTTCCATATAACACCCAGTGCTCATCCCCACAAGTGCCCTCCTCCATGCCCATCTCCCCCCTCCCTCCCCACACCTATCAGTCCTCAGTTTGTTCTCAGCATTCAAGAGTCTCTCATGGTTTGCCTCTCTCCCTTTCCCCCACTGTTTTCCCCTTCTTCTCCCCCTTGTTCCTCAGTTAAGTTCCTCCTAATCCTCCTATATGTGCAAATATGATATTTGTCCTTCTCTGCCTGACTTATTTTGCTCAGCATAACCCCCTCAAGGTCCATCCATGTTCCTACACATGGCCAGATGTCATTGTTTCTCATTGCCATGTAGTATTCCATCATATAGATAAACCACATCTTCTTGATCCATTCGTCCGTTGATGGACACTTCGGCTCTTTCCATGTTTTGGCTATTGTTGAGAGTGCTGCTGTGAACATTAGGGTACATGTGCTCCTATGCATCAGCATTTCTGTATCCCTTGGGTAAAATCCTAGCAGTGCTATTGCTGGGTCCTAGGGGAGTTCTATTGTTAATTTTTTGAGGAACCTCCACGCTGTTTTCCAGAGGGGCTGCATCAGTTTACATTCCCACCGGCATTGTAGGAGGGTTCTCTGATTTGCTCATTTTAGCCACTCTGACTGGCATGAGGTGGTATCTCAGATCCACACACCCTTCTATTAAAGAGACCTGTTTTCTGTGGGCTCTAGGAATGTTTGTTTTGAGTTGTGGCACTCCTCACACTGTGCTTTCTAGATCATCTCTGGATCCTTCACTACTTTTTGACTCTTCCATCATCACAGAGATGCTTAATGAGTGATTGAGTGGCTAAAGGGAACTTGAAAGTTTTGGGGGTTTTTGTTTTGTTTTGTTTTCAGTAATTAGAATCTGTTACATCCTGATGAGGACAGCAACTGGGATGTGGAAAAAGTTTGTTAGAGTCTGACAGTCTCTAACATTACTAAAATTGGGTTTTATGCATTTACAAGGTTCTGTTGGGGAGTGAAAGTATTTATGATTTAGGTACAATGTAGTAATTTTTACATTTTTGCAAAACTGTGCTATATCCTTATACAACTGGATATGTTCAGATAGTATTCTAATGTAATTGAATACTCATTGAATCACATCTTTATGCTTTCACTGCTTTTCTAGCTCTTTGGTAACTTGAGAAAACTATAACATTTCACCCTTAGTATCTTTCATTTGATACTATAGCAAATAAAAGATAAATTATGCATGTAAGATGCAGCTAAATAAATCACTGTAATTCCTAATCCCTTAACAACAAGAATTAAGTTAAGCCTTGATATTTCAAGATTCTGTGATCAAACGTTCCTCTTCATATTTCACAAAATAGTTATTTTAATATTTTATAATAGTGATACCATTATAATTGTGTCACTATTATAAAATAGTGGCATAATTTGAATTTTGTGGTCCATTAAAATATTTTGGTTTGCTGTATTGAAAAAAAGGGTATTTGTGATACATCTTAATTTATTTTATGAAAACTTACAAGCAGGAAAGCTGTTGTGCCTACTTAACCTCCTTTGTTGAAAATTGTAGGTAAGTGACAGTGTTTCTCAAAGTTGTGATTATTTAAAATAGAAAACAGTATTTTCTGGTTGGTTTGTGTGCACACATACACACATGCATGTGTGTGTGTATCTTGAACCGATTAGAAATTGTTTTGGTGTTAAAAATTACTATTTCTTTATTTTCCCCAATACAGTGATTTTAAAAATGTTCATACAATTGATCTACTTTTTTTAAATCATGAAAATAAGAATGTATTTTGACAGTCTATTATTAATATTTTTGTTCATTAGTGTAGCAGCTGCTTTCACCTGGAATCAGGAAGATACAAAGCTGACATGAGCTTTGCATGTGGTACAAGGTGCCTCACCTTTCCTGGGTCCCTGCTATGAATTTCAGTTAGTCACATCCTTTGGCACTTCCAAGTAAAAGCCAAAGAGCCAGTTCCATGAGCTAATGTGAATTGTCTTTTTAAGGGTTTTTATCCATTTATGGTGACATTATTTGTTTTTTTTTCCCTTCTTTCATTGCCTTCCTTTCTCCATCTATTGCCACTACTTTTCTTCAGCCCTTCACCTTTTCTGTAATGTTTCAGTATTCTTCCAACTGATTTTCTGCTGCCCATTCCCTACCCTTTTTAGTTCTTTCTCCACACTGCCTTCTTTCTCAACTATAAACATTTATGTGAATTCTTGCCTAAAATCTTTTCATAGTTTTTTATTGCCTACATAGTAATGGGTACAATGCTTCTTGTGATTTGCCTTTTTGTATTTTATCTGAAAATTTCTGCCACCTCAGTTTCATCTATCTATTACGAGTTCAAACATGTATTAAATAGCCATGATTTATCAACTCCCTAACCAAGATATAAGTTACCCCTTCTGATCATGAATGAGTAGAGGAGAAATTTCATTCCAAATTCTGGTACTTAACGTCTTCATTTGTGTCATTTTTCCTCCCATGAGTTTCATGCTTACCCTTACGGGGTTGGCTGGTGGCCATCTTTCTGTCTATTAGTAATATTTTTAGAAGTATGATGTCTATATACAGCTTCCTTATATTCTGCCTGTAGTTATTTATACTCATTAAGTCTTTGCATTACTAATTGCTACCATTCTCTTTTTACTTTCCCCTCCCCCCTTGAAATGCAGCTCTTTTGCATAGCCCATCAAACTGTGGAGGAATAAGTATTTTATAGTGCCATTCAGGCAAGTGTATGTGTCCTGTTAAATATCTTCTCTTTGTGTATAGTATACTGCAGTACTCTGGGCTAAGAAAAACTTCTTTGTGGGACTATTTGGTTCTGTACACTCAATAACTATGGTCATGTTCATACATCATTTTACCATTTATAGAGGACATTTGTATTAATCTTTAATCTAAACAG
Source organism: Hyaena hyaena (assembly GCF_003009895.1). Classification (NCBI taxonomy): domain Eukaryota; kingdom Metazoa; phylum Chordata; class Mammalia; order Carnivora; family Hyaenidae; genus Hyaena; species Hyaena hyaena. The sequence continues at coordinate 2,413,013 of NW_024080869.1, forward strand.
TCCTTTTTTTTAATGTTTATTTTTTTATTTTGAGAGAGAGAAAGTGAGAGTGTGTGTGTGTGTGTGTGTGTGTGTGTGAGCAGGAGAGGGACAGAGAGAGAGGGAGAGAGAATCCCAACAAGGCTCTATGCTCAGCATGGAGCCTGAAGTAGGACTCATCTCACAACTGTGAGATGATGGCCTGAGTCGAAATCAACGGTCGGACACTTAATCAACTAAGCCACCCAGGCGTCCTGAACACTATTTGTAGACTCAGAAGCTGAAGCTTACAAAGGCCACCAGAGCGGCCTGGTACCTCCTAGCCACTTGATGGCTCCTCTGTAGGATCATGCTGCCCCCTTTCCCATCCTGTCTTTTTTGTACTGAGTGGTCAAGACTGTAGTTGTTTTGTGAACTAAAATACGGTTTATCAAATTTAATTAGCACTTTGAATATATCATTTCATTTCTCCAGCATTTCTGTTACGCAAGCCTGGCTTTATTAACTCCATTTATAAATAAGGATAGTGCAAATCAGGATGGTTAAATGATTTGCCCAGTTTGCCAAACTAATGATTAAAAAACAAGAACAATCATCTCTAGATTCTAGCCTACTCTTATTTTCGTTGCCTTATGCTGCCTTTTTGTTTTACTGTAAGCTATGTTGGAAAGTGAAATATGTTTTTATTTTGGGCATTTCACTGAAACAACTTTCTGTTTTACTCTGTATTAAAATGTGAAATAGTAAAATTAAATGATGACTATTGGCATAATTTAGCATGAGTTTTGTATCCCATGCTACTACTATGGTAATCAGAATGGATAGACTCCAATGATACATTAATTGTCAGAAATATGTTACTGAAAGGAGAAATAATACCACAGGCAAGAAAATGTGTTTTAGGGAACGGGATCATCCTGTGTTACTCATTGGCATTCTGCTCCTTCTGCTCTCAGATTAATTCTGAGGCCATTCTTAGCCTATGGAGGGAGAACTCTCAAGATGGGAAATCTACATTTTGAACAGTCTCCTAGGCAGTGGCTGCAGCATCCCACGATATACTCAGGTTTTGCTTCATAATTCATACCTATTTTTTAATAAGCACATGGATTGATTGCAAGAATAATAGCCTTTCTCCAGAGCATCTCGAGTGTGTGTGTTGTTTAGCAGCAAGAATGTATACTGAGCAGGTGTTAGTTAGAGAGTCTTTAATTCTTTAGAATTGTAGTGCTGCTTTACACCAGAATTTCCCTTTAGTTGTGGAGTCTGCATAAACCTTGGTTTGATTGTGATTTTCTGTAAGCTAGCAGCTGTTTTTCATTGTGCCATACCTGAATGTCTGCATCTGAATCAGTGTTGATGGACTTGGATATTTGTCAAGGAGCTGAGAATTTACAAAGGTAGATGGCTTTAGATATTATATACCGTGCTGTTTCCTAATTTGTAAATAACACAACAGGAAAATGGGAATACAGCAGAGAAGAACATGGTGTGGTATAGTTAAGAAACAGGGAATTGAGAAATAAAAGGTTGAATTCTCACTGTGCTGTAAACTTGCTCTCCTTTTTTTAAAAGTTTATTATTTTTTAAATTTACATCTAAGTTAGCATATAGTGGGACAGTGATTTCAAGAGTAGATTCCTTAATGCCCCTTACCCATTTAGCCCACCCCTCACCCCTGCAATAACCTCTGTTCTCTATATTTAAAAGTCTTTTATGTTTTTGTTCCCCTCCCTATTTTTATATTATTTTTGTGTCCCTTCTCTTTAGTTCATCTGTTTTGTAGCTTATAGTCCTCGTATGAGTAAAGTCATATGATATCTATCTTTCTCTGACTAATATCACTTAGCATGTAGTTGCACATGGCAGGATTTCATTCTTTTTGATTGCCAAATAATACATACCACCTCTTCTTTATCCCTTCACCCATTGATGGGCATTTGGGCCCTTTCTATACTTTGGCTGTTGTTGATAGTGTTGCTATAAACATTGGAGTGCATGTGCCCCTTCGAAACAACACACCTGTATCCCTTGGATAAATACCTAGTAGTACAGTTGCTGGATCATAGGGTAATTCTATTTTTCATTTTTTGAGGAACCTCCATACTGTTTTCCAGAGTGGCTGCACCAGTTCACCTTCCCACAGCAGTACAAAAGAGATCCTTTTTCTCTGCATCCTTGGCAACATCTTTTGTTGCCTGAATTGTTAATGTTAGCTATTCTGACAAGTGTGAGGTTGTATCTCATTGTGGTTTTTATTTGTATTTCCCTGATGATGACTCATGTTGAACATTTTTTCATGTGTTGGTTGCCCATCTGGATGTCTTCTTTGGAGAAGTGTCTATTCTTCTCTTTTGCCCATTTCTTCACTGGATTATTTGTTTTTTGGGGTGTTGAATTTGGTAAGTTCTTTATAGATTTTGGATACTAACCCGTTATCTGATATGTCATTGCAAATATCTTCTCCCATTCTGTCAGTTGCCTTTTAGTTTTGCTGATTGTTTCCTTTGCTGTGCAGGTTTTGTTTTGATGATGTCCCAATAGTTCATTTTTGTTTTTATTTCCCTTGCCTCCAGAGATGTGTTGAGTAAGAAGTTGCTGTGGCCAAGGTCAAAGGTTTTTACGTGCTTTCTCCTTGAGGATTTTGACGGCTTCCTGTCTTACATTTAGGTCTTTCATCCATGGAAACTTGCTTTCTGATCTAACAAGTTTCTAACTCCTCTTACACCCCTTCCCCCATTTGTCAAACATAAAATTAAAACACTCTCAGAGTGGTTGTGAGGAGGTACTTAGAGGATATTGGGGTCCCTAGGTGGCTCACTTAGTTGAATGTCAGACTCTTGATTTCTGCTCATGTCATGATCTCACGGTTTGTGAGTTCGTACTGACAGTGTGGAGCCTGCTTGGGATTCTCTCTCTCTCCCTCTTGCACTCTGCCCCCCCCCCCCCCAACTTGCAGTCTCTCTCAAATAAATAAAGTTAAAAAAAAATAAGGATGAAGGCACCTGGGTGTCTCAGTTGAGGTCTGACTTTGGTTCAGTCATGATTAGGATTCGTGAATTCAGGCTTCATATTGGGCTTTCTGCTGTCAGCTCAGAGCCTGCTTCAGATCCTCTGTCCCCCCTCTCTCTGCCCCTCCCCTGCTTTGCTGTCTCAAAAATAAATAAAACATTTTTAAATTTTTTTAATGTTTTATTTACTTCTGAGAGAAAGAGAGACAGTGTGAGCAGGAGAGGGTCAGAGAGAGAGGGAGACACAGAATCTGAAGCAGGCTCCAGGCTCCGAGCTAACTGTCAGCACAGAGTCCGATGCAGGGCTTGAACCCACGAACTGCGAGATCATGACCTGAGCCAAAGTCAGACGCTTAACCGACTGAGCCACCCAGGTGCCCCAAATAAAACATTTTTAAAAATCAAGGATGTAATTAGAAGGTATAGATAAAGGCTCTTTGCACATATGAGGTGCTATTCAGGTGTTACTTGTTTTAATAGTGATTACCATATGTCAGATCCTTAAAGAGAAGTTATTTCACTTCAGACCTCATCAACCCTGCAAAGCAGGCATTACTACCTCAGTTTGACAGGTAAGGAACCTGGGGTAGAGAGAGTCTGAGTAACTTGCTGAAGGACCTACGCTAGTATGAGATGGCTCCTCATTTAAGCTCCAGTTTATTCTCTGCTGTGCTGCCCTGCTGTTAATATGGGATCAGTAGCAGAGATTTGAACTTTAACAATAAATTGCATTATGCTTCTAAGAAATGGAAATGACACTTTAGGAATTAGGAGATCCAGATGGTCATTATATTTTTGTATTATCTTTGGTTAAGTTACTTAAATGTATTCTATTAAATATCTTTAAAATAATTGGCTATGTTTCTGCAAGGGTTTATATGTAAAATGTCTTACTGTGATTTTAATCTATATCAGAATAAATTTCCTTTGAAGTGATTAAAATATGTTTTAAAAATCGTATTTTAATATTTTCTTCTTTTTATTTTTAGTCATTCTTACACTGGTCAAGATTATAGTACACAAGGAAATGCTGGGAAGATTTCTTTAGATCAGATTGATTCGGTAAGCATCGCATCTATCTAAACTTGGACCTTTGTCAACAGGGAAGCACAGATTTTCTTCAAAGATTATTTTGGGGAGAGGCGCCTGGGTGGCTTAGTCTGTTGGGCAGCCGACTTCGGCTCAGGTCCTGATCTCGCGGTTCTGGGTTCGAGCCCCACATCGGGCTCTGTGCTGACAGCCAGCTCAGAGCCTGGAGCCTGTTTCGGATTCTGTGTCTCCCTCTCTGTCTGACCCTCCTCTGCTCACGCTGTCTCTCTCTCTCTCTCTCTCTCTCCTAGAAATAAATAAAACATTAAAAAAAATTTAAAAAAAAAAAAAAGGGGGTGCCTGGGTGGCTTAGTCGGTTAAGCGTCCGACTTTCGCTTAGGTCATGATCTCGCGGTTCATGGGTTCGAGCCCCGTGTCGGGCTCTGTGCTGACTCCCAGCTCAGAGCCTGGAGCCTGTTTTGGAGTCTGTGACACCTCCTCTCTCTGACCCTCTCCTGCTCACGCTGTCTCTCTCTCTCTCTTTCTCTCTCCTAGAAATAAATAAAACATTTAAAAAAAATTAAAAAAAAAAAGATTATTTTGGGGAGAGGAGGTGAGAGAGAATGTCATTTTACTGCTTGCTGACCATTTTTAAAGAAAATCCCATGTGCTATACAGGTGAATTTTTGTAATCCTAGGAAAACCAAACTTAAGCAGAACATTATTCGTATTCTGACAAACAGAATTTAATCGTATAGTTAATCAGCATAGTTAGTGATGATAACTAAATAGTATTTGTGTGTTTATATTTAAATACCTTATACCTTGAGGGCTTGCCTGGCTGGCTTAGTCAAAAGAAGGTGTGGCACTTGATCTTGGGATCGTGAGTTCGAGCCCCATGTGGGGTATAGAGATTACTTAAATATATAAACTTTAAAATAGGGGTGCTTTGGTGTCACAGTAGGTTGAGCACCTCTTGATTTTGGCTCAGGTCATGATATCATGGTTTGTGAATTAAGAGTCCTGTGTCAGACTCTGTACTGACAGTGTGGAACCTCCTTGGGAGTCTTGCTCTCTGCCCCTCCCCTGCTCACACTCCCTGAACAAACAAACAAACATTTAACAAAGGAAAAAGAAAAACCAAGGATGTAATTAGAGGATAAAGATATGGACTCCTTGCACATGTAAAGTGTTATTCAGATGTCCAGATGTTACTTGTTTTAAACAGTGATTACCTTACCATATGTCAGGTTTTGAAACAGAAGTTATTTTAGTTCAAATCTCCTATCAACCCTGCAAAGCAGGCATCTTCATTTGAAAGATCAGGAACCTGGGGTATAGAGAGTCTGAGTAACTTGCTGAAGCACACATTCATATTCTCTCTCTCTCTGTCTCTCTCTCTCTCTCTCTCAGTAAAAAACAAACATAAAGAACTTTAAAATACATGAGTGAAGGAATGAATAAGTGAACAAATGCCCCAGCTACCTTCCTACACGCCAACCTTATACGTCGAGAAAAGGAAAAATGGAAAATGCTAAGTGTATCAGTTTGCTAGGGCTGCCATAACAGAATACTGTAGACTGATGCCTTAAATGACAGAAATCTATCTTCTCACAGTTCTGGAAGCTGGAATTCTGAAATGAAGATGTTGGCAAATTTGATTTCTTTTGAGGCCTCTTTCCATAGTTTTTAGGTGGCCACTTTCTCCCTGTGTCTCACGGGGTTTTTCCAGTGTGTTTGTGCATCCCTGGTGTCTCTTCCTCTTCTTAGGACACCAGCCACATTGGACCAGGGCCCTACACACATGACTTCATTTATATTAATTTTCTCTTTAAAGACCCCAGCTCCAAATACAGTCACATTCAGAGGTCATGGTGGTTAGGACTTCAACATTTGAATTTTGGGAGATTACAGTTCATTCCCTTAATGCTAAGTATAGGCCCCCATGCTTGTGTTGCCACTCGATTAATGGACAACTCATTGCAACTTCCGTTTGTGGTTTTATCGTAGAATGAAAAAGTAGCATACTTTACTATAATTTATAGAGTTTCCTTTTAATGCATTATAGAATTTCTGCTCTATCCCAGAAAGGGAAACTAAACCAACCATAAATAATCTTTGTTTAGACAGTTACCAAATTATTTACAATAAATTAAAAATACAGTGACATTTTAATGCTTGGAAATAAGAATAAGGTGAGTAGGGAGAGACCAGGAGTATTTAAAGACCAGAATGAATAGGTTGTCTTCCTGTTTGGAAAAATTATAATCGAGTACTTGCAGTTACTATGTCTAGAAATAACCTAAGGATTGCTCACTTTGTACAGTTAAATTGAAATTTGTTCTGAAGGATGCCCCATCCTTTACTTTTCTCAGTTATTATCTCTAACACTTCCTCCATGCCATATGATTTGTGCTTATACTATGTGAATGGTTAGAAGTTAATTCTATTCCTAATTCAATCAAGATGTTTTGCTATTCATAAGCAACCGTGAACTTCACTGAATACTGTGGGAAGACATAGAAATATAATCATTAATTCATTTACTGAATATATATTGAGCCCGTCAGTTCTGTACCAGCCATTGTGCTGTGGATACAGAGGTGAATAAAACAGAAAATTCCTCTATCTTCATGGACCTTACTTGAGGGAGGTAGACAACATGTAAATAATAAATAAGCAATATAATGATAAATTATCTTTTTTTTTATTTCTAGGAGAGAGAGAGAGAGAGACAGCATGAGCAGGGGAGGGTCAGAGAGAGAGGGAGTCACAGACTGAAATAGGCTCCAGGCTCTGAGCTGGCAGTCAGCACAGAGCCCGACGCGGGGCTCGAACCCACGAACCGCGAGACCATGACCTAAGCGAAAGTCGGACGCTCAACCGACTAAGCCACCCAGGCGCCCCAATGATAAATTATCTTAAGTGGTATGATGATCGTATCTTTGGGTCTGTGCTTGAGACCCTGTGCTAAATTGATTATGGTAAATCTTTATCTGTATTTCCTCCTATTTGTATTGCCTCATCCTTATAGCAGCATGTCATTATCACATCTCTTGATATCCTCACTTTCTTCTTCAGATGTTTTCTTTAGATTTTTCTTCTTGCTGAAATCTGGCTCTTTCAATGACATTGTTTCTCCTATGGTCCTCTTTTTTTTTTTTTTTAATTTTTTAATCTTTTTATTTTTGAGAGAGACACAGATTGCGAGTGGGGGAAGGGTAGAGAGAGAGAGGGAGACACAGAATCCGAAGCAGGCTCCAGGCTTCAAGCTGTCAGCACAGAGCTCAATGTGGGTCTCAAACAGTAACCACGAGCTCACGACCTGAACCGAAGTCAGACACTCAACCTTTCCTACCTCTGATTGTCGGTCGGTTGGTCAGTCTGTCTGTCTCTGTCTCTCTCCCTCTCTCTCTGTCGCTGTCTCAGTCTCTCTCTCTTTGTCTCTCTCTCTCTCTCACACACACAAACACACACACCTTAATTTGGTATCAGATGAGTCTTCCTTAGTCCATGTTACCATTTCCAAACCATTTCTCTGCCTTCTGTTTGTTAGCAGAGCTATAGCTCCTTTAAAGCCTTGTAATCCAATTATAGTTATCTTTGTTGCCCACATCTCCATCTCCTGCCCTTATCCACTGGTGACTATGGCTGTCATGGTGTCTTGCACCAGCATTGCTCTTGTTACTGTTCTTGACCTCTGCAACATCCATGTTGATAATTCATCCATACTCTGGTCTTATAATTCCTTTGTCTGCTCATTATCCACAAGCATTTTTCTGTCCCATTGCTGCCAACCTAGACCCTATGTTTTCCATTTCCATTATTTGGATTACTTCCAGCGTATCTTCCTTGCTTCTGTATATAGTCTGTTCACTACACAACAGCCAAAGTTCTCTTTGTTTATCAGATCATGTCAATCTTCTGATCTGAACTCTCTGTTGAGTTTCTATCACATCTAGACTAAAATCCAAACTTATAACTATGGCCTATACTGCCCTGTGTACTCACGATTCCAGTTTCACTTCTCCATTCTGACCCATTCACATGTTTAGCCACTTGAACGTTATTGCTATCTCTGGAGCACACTATGTTCATTCCTTCTCAAGATGTATGCTTTTGTTTCCTTTCCTGGATCTCATTTGACTGAAATCCTCTTTAAAATGGGACCATAGGGGCGCCTGGGTGGCTTAGTCGGTTAAGCGTCCGACTTTCGCTTAGGTCATGATCTCGCGGTTCGTGGGTTCGAGCCCCGTGTCAGGCTCTGTGCTGACTGCCAGCTCAGAGCCTGGAGCCTGTTTCAGTCTGTGACCCCCTCTCTCTCTGACCCTCCCCTGCTCACGCTGTCTCTCTCTCTCTCTCCTAGAAATAAATAAAAACATTAAAAAAAAATTAAAAAAATAAATAAAAAATAAAATGGGATCATAGCTGCAATGCCAACTCCTCAGAGAGACTTTACTGGCTACCTGAAGTATTCCTTTCCTATTCACACTTGATCCCATTAATCTATTTTATTTCCAAGGCTTTTGGAATTAGATGTTACCTTTATGTCTGTATTCATTGTCTGTTCTCCCATTTGAATGTTAAGTTCTTTGAGGACAGGGTATTTGACTTCTTTGTTCACTGCTAATTCTTCAAGGCTCTACACAGAGTTGTGTTCAGTAGATATTCAGTGATTGAATGAGTAAACAGTACTTAAGGAATTGTGCCAAAGGAAGCTGAAGTTGAATTGCATCTTGACCAATGGCTCTGCTTTGTCTAGATGATATGGGAAGTAGGAAGGGTTTTAACCCCAGGCAGGGCCAGTGGAGTGACAGAAGTGAGAAGTACAAAACATAACCATGTGATCATGGAATAACCCAACTGACTGGAGCAAAGGATGTAGTATAATACTGGTAAAGTAACATACTGGGCTTTTTTTTTTTTTTTTTTTTTACCTTGGTTCCATGACACTTGATTTATGCCCTTGTTAGAGCACCCATTTATGGTGATTTATGTGAGTTTTACTTGTATGATAGTGACTGTTTCTTTTTATTTCACATAAGTGATTTAAAGGGGAAAATTACCTTTTATTCATCTTCTTGTTTCCCAAACCACCTGATGCCTATTTGTTCTGTTGTTACACATAATTGAAAAGTAGCTAGTTACAGATTTTGACAGAAACTTGCCTCTTCAAAACAAGGATGTTAAATATTCATTGGTGTTTTTGGATTAGAAAAATGTTTAAGAAAAATAATTTGGTAATAATATGAAGGAACAAGAAGGAACACATGAAAACAGTAGACCTGGCAAGGGAGGATAGAGGCCTGGCTGGACTAAGTTGGGGAGGGAAGAATTTCAAAATTGTTAATAGGAGAAAATGAAGAACTTGGATGATCTCTAGAGGGAGCAGCAAAGGCAAACAAAGTGAGACCTGCTCCTGCTTTGGCAGAGTCGAACTTGCCAAGAAATATGTGAGAAATGAGAATTAAGCCTTGGGAGAAGGATACTGAGGAAGTTAAAGAGAATGCAACTGAAACCATCAATGAAAAAGTTGTTCTTTTTGTTAAAGTTTATTTATTAATTTTGAGAGAGAGACAGAGAGAAAGGGAGAGAGAATCCCAAGCAGGCTCTGCACTGTCAGCACAGAGCCCAGTCATGGACTTGAACCCACGAACCATGAGATCACGACCTGAGCTGAAACCAAGAGTCAGATGGCTAACTGACTGAGCTACCCAAGTGCCTCTGTATTATTTTCTTGCAACTGCATGTGAATCTATAGTTACCTCAAAAGAAAAAGTTTAATTAAAAAATTAAAAAGGAGAAATAGGCGAAATAAATTTTAACAATATATTTTATTCAATCCAGTATTTCCAAAATAATATCTTCTCAACATGTAATCAGTATCAAAATATTAAGAGAACAGTTCATCTGTAATTGCATTAAAAAGACTGTCTTATAGTTTTGTTTTTATTCTAATTAGACTAAATTTACAGTTTATAAATTACATTGAATTTGCAACAGCTGTTGTGAGGAACCTGGTAAATCTTCCACATAACAACTCTTATCTCGTATTTTCTTGTAGCTTTCTACCAAATCCTTCCCACCTTGCATGCGACAGTTACATAAAGCCTTGCGGGAAAATCACCATCTTCGTCATGGGGGCCGAATGCAGTATGGCCTCTTCTTGAAGGGCATTGGCTTAACATTGGAGCAGGCCTTGCAGTTCTGGAAGCAGGAATTTATCAGAGGAAAGATGGATCCAGACAAGGTACTTTTGAAAAATCAGAACAGTAGCTGAATTTTTAATTTGGTTTGAAAACTTAAGGTCTGTCAGTCTGTTTTTAAATATATCCCTGAAATGTAGTTGAAAATTCTAAAAGATAAATGTGTGTACAATTTCATTTAAGTAAAAAAAAGAACCTCCCATATTAATCTAATAGATTCTAAACAAACGATTGGGAAAGTTTAATTCAAAGGATAAGATTGAAACAGTAACATAAGATGTAAAGTCATGCTTAAGTGAAAAAAGTCGTCTTTGAAGATATACTGCCAGTAGTCATTATAAGACTGAAACTGTTGAGTTTTATTTCTGTAAGAATGTAATATGTATGGACATTTTATATATATATATATATATATATATATATATATATATATATATATGATAATGTTTTCAGAACTAGGAGATACTGCGAATAAAACCATTTTAGATGCTTTTTTATTGTGTTCTACAGAACCTTTCATTGAGTGTTTTTAGTTAGACATCAATCACTAGAAACCTGAGAGCTGCTTTTCGGTCTGTTCATAGTACTCAGATTCCCACTCCTATTCCTTATTTCTCTTCAGTAGTACTAGCTAATAACATTTTATTTGAAAATACAGTTTTTTGTCCTTTCTGCGCCATGAATTAAGTTCTTTAATGCTTATTTGTTGGTTTGCTTCTTGTTAGAAAAGATAAATTACATAAAACAAAGAATATTTACCAAGTAAATTTCATAATGAAACTTTATTATGTCTTCTGTTAGTTTGCTAGAGCTGCCATAATAAAATACCACAGCCTGGGTGCCTTAAACAATAACTATTTATTTTTTCACAGCTGTGGAAGCTAAAGTTTAAGATCAAGGTGTTGGCAGATTTGGTTTCTCCCAAAGCCTCTTTCCTTGGCATCTAGATGCCTCCATTCTCACTCTGTCCTCATGTGGCCCTTTCTCTCTCTGTGTTCACTTCTCTGATATTTCTTCCTCTACTTATAAGGACATCTTTCATATTGGGTTAGAGTCCTGCCATTATGACCTTATTTAACCTCAGTTAACTTCTTATTTTTTATTTTTTTAAGTTTTTATTTAAATTTCAGCTAACATACGGTGTAATATTAATTTTAGGTATACAGTATAGTAATTTAACACTTCCATACAGTACCCGGTGCTCATCATAATAAGTGTACTCCTTAATCCCTGTCACCTGTTTAACCCATTCCCCCACCCATCTCCCCTCTGGCAACCATCAGTTTATTCTGCATAGTCTGCTTTTTAGTTTGCTTGTCTCTCATAGTTATCTTTTTAAATGGCTTATCTCCAAATAGAAGTCACATTGGGAGTTAGGACTTCAACATCTGAATCTTAGGAAGATACACCTCAGCTTATAACACATCTCTAGCTTTATCTTTTTTAAAAAATTCAGATAATTTTATAATATATTACAAAAGGCTCTTAAAATTTTTACAGATTTGTTTTTAAAACTCTCTTTATTGATAATTATCCATAGAATCTTAAATTTCTCATTTAATAGTTTTTTTAAACACAATTTTGGGTAATGTTTCTTAGACCTCTATTATATATATTTTCATTTTAAAGGTAACATATTTTGATTATAGCAAATGTGAAAAATACAGAAAAATTCACCTGCTGTTTAACTATTATCACGTTAGCCTTTCTATCTAGGTATATAGAGTTAGCTAAAATATTGTATTTTAAAAGTTGACATTTTTTAAATGTTAATTTCCCCAGGTTGTTGAGTAATTTTTGAAAATATCATTTGGATGAGTTGCATGACACTACATCCTTTGAAAGTGTTAGAATTTGTTTAATCATTCCCCTATTACTGGGCATTTCATTGTGTCTGTTTGACTCTGTCATAAATGTTATTGCAGCCAGTATCCTCAGCACATAAATCTTTGATTATAGCCCTGATAATGTCCTCTGTATATATTCACCAGGGAAAAAAATTATGCGGTAAAAAACTGTACACAGCTTTAAAGTTTTGATGCCTGTTATACGAAATGGCTATTTAAACAGGTTTAAAATTAGACTCTCATCAAGCTTTATGAGAATCTTGCTATGTCACTGGCATCATTATATATTATTACTTTAAAATATTTTTTGATCTTTTTATTAGGAATCTGATGTATTAAGGAAGCAAGGGTATTAGGGTTCTCCAGAGAAACAGAATCAAAAGAAAAAGAGAGGGAGGGAGGGGAGGAGAAAGGATATTTATTATATCGAATGGCTTATGCGATTTTGGATCCTGACGAGTCTCAAGATCTGCAGTCAGCATCCTGCAGACCCAGGAGAACTGGTAGCGTAGTTCCTGTTGGAAGACTGGCAGGCTTGAGCCCCAGGCAGAGCCAGTGTTTTAGTTTGAGTCTGAAGGCAGGAAAAACGCATGTCTTAGCTTAAAGCAGTCATTCAGGAGGAAATTCTGTCCTGCTCACTAGAGGGTCAGTCAGCCTTTTTGTTTCATTCAGGCCTTCAAAGGATTAGAGGCCCGCTGACACAGGGGAGGGCAGTCTGCTTTACTCAGTGTACCAGTTCAAATGTTAATCTAATCCAGAAACAGCCTGACAGACAAACCCAGGATAATGGCTGGGCACCCTGTGGCCCAGTTAAATTGATTCATAAAACTAACTATCACAGTAGCTAAGTGCTTATAAGCCATGATTTTGAAAAGAGAGAGAAGTTGAGGGGCACCTGGGTGGCTCAGTCGGCTAAACATCTGACTTCGGCTCAGGTCATGATCTCGCGCTTTGTGAGCTCGAGCCCCGTGTCGGGCTCTCTTGCTGACAGCTCAGAGCCTGGAGCCTGCTTCAGATGCTATGTCTCCTTCTCTCTCTGCCCTTCCCCCGCTTATGCTCTGTATCTGTCTGTCAAAATAAATAATAAAAACACTAAACACTTAAAAATTATTGTTTTTTAATTAGTTTTTTAAAAAGTGGATTTCTATATGAGAAAATAAAATTTTTTTGTTTCTTTTTTAGATACAGGCATATTTTTAACAAGTTATGAAATATTAACAATTATTTTAGTAGCCAACCAGATTTGTTGTCTTATATGTATTTTTCTAAATCAAAATTATAGGTTGGAAGAATATAGAACTATAAAGGAAGTGGTAACCAATGATCATCACTATTATTTTATGTCCAGAAATAGAGCTTCAGCTACAGATATATACGTAATATAGTAGTCAAATTCTGATTCTCATTAAAAGTACAAAGAAATATGCATGTGTGTGTGTATACATATACATACTTAATCCATTTACTTTACATTGATTACTCAACAGATTTTATTTCATCATGAGGCAAGTGTTGTTTTGGAGATACTGCAAAAAAAAGACACAGCCCTTGTTTATGAGGACTTTATAGCCTCCTGGAAAAGACATAAATGCAAATATACAAATTCAGTAAGATAATTGCCATGGTAGAGATGGTCATAGGATTCTGTAGTAGAACAGAGGAGGAGGCTGACAGAAAGAATAGTAACTGAATGTGTCATTCAGTGGGGATGGCATATTTGCCAGGTAAAGTTAGAAGGGAGTTCCATGTTGAACGTACTGGGTTTCAAGGGAAACCTTAGATAAGAGTGTGTAGCCTCTCCTCTAGGTGGTAGAAACCTGAACTGTAAAAATAGAGTTGTGGTTAGAGATGAGGCTGTAGATACAGACTTTTATTTTAACATAATTACTAAAGATAGGTGGATTAGTAGGCCAGTAAGAGGTGGTGTTGCTAGATAGGTAACTGCTGACTGGGATTAGGTCATCTGTGTATGGTCAGTTGATAACTGTAGTTTAGTTAGATATATATAATTTCATAACTTTGAATATTTACTAAAATTGCATAATGAATCTGGGATGTTATAAAGGTTTACTGACAAAGAAAAATAGTTTGAACAAAGTTTCTACCTGCATTTCTATTTCTACTTGGTCCAAATGAATTTGGCTTCTTTATTTTTATTTATTTATTTTTTTACAAATAGTTTATTGTCAAATTAGTTTCCACATAACACTCAGTGCCCATCCCCAAAGTGCCCTCCTCCATGCCCATCCCCCCCTCCCCCCCACATCCATCAGTCCTCAGTTTTTGTCAGCATTCAAGAGTCTCTCATGGTTTGCCTCTCTCCCTTTCCCCCACCATTTCCCCCCTTCTTCTCCCCCTTGGTCCTCCGTCAAGTTCCTCCTAATCCTCCTATACGTGCAAACATATGATATTTGTCCTTCTCTGCCTGACTTATTTCGCTCAGCATAACACCCTCAAGGTCCATCCATGTTGCTACGCATGGCCAGATTTCATTGTTTCTCATTGCCATGTAGTATTCCATGGTATAGATAAACCACATCTTCTTGATCCATTCGTCTGTTGATGGACACTTAGGCTCTTTCCATGTTTTAGCTATTGTGGAGAGTGCTGCTATGAACATTGGGGTCCATGTGCTCCTGTGCATCAGCATTTCTATATCCCTTGGGCAAATTCCTAGCAGTGCTATTGCTGGGTCCTAGGGGAGTTCTATTGTTAGTTTCCTGAGGAACCTCCACACTGTTTTCCAGAGGGGCTGTACCCGTTTACATTCCCACCAACAGTGTAGGAGGGTGCCCGTTTCTCCACATCCTCGCCAGCATCTAGAGTTCTCTGATTTGCTCATTTTAGCCACTCTGACTGGCGTGAGGTGGTATCTCAGTGTGGTTTTGATTTGTATTTCCCTGATGAGGAGGGATGCTGAGCATCGTGAATTTGGCTTCTTTAAATAAGAGTTTCTGATTATGGGCCAACATTAATTTTTTAAAAATGCTTTTGCTTTAGGATTTCCATTTGCTTGGTAATAAGGTGAGTTGAAAGATAGAAGTAACAAGAAAACAATTACAAAACATGACTGGTGGACTGGTGAAAAAGAAAGTATTGCTAGAGGAAATTATTAAAGCGGATCGTGTTAGAGAATGTTTGTTGAACATCAGTCTTGCAATAGGATGTGAAGGAAGTAAACGACATGGATGAATATAGTGGTAGGGAAGGAAAATAATGTGCAATGAACAGGAAATGAGGGAAACGCAGTCAAAGCATTGTTCATGCTTCTATTATTTGTTCATTATTTGATAAGTATTTCATTATGTATTTATTCACTGAGGGCTTTTCTCTTTGGTCAGCTAATTTGGGAATTGTTGAGATTTTGGGTTATTGTCATTTTAAAATTGTTGGTTATGGGCTTCTTTTTGGATTTTACCTTGTCAGTATATTTGAATACCATTTTTATTTGTGTGCATATTGTATTAGAGGGTAAGTGATTTTTGTATGAAAACATCAACCATTTCCAAGAGAATATTCTGTTGTTATGAATGATCTTGTAAACTGTTTTAGCACATACTTGACTCCCAGAATATTAGTTTCATAGTTAGGATTTTTATTCTTGGACTTAATTGTATGGAGTATGAATATTTATGGTATCTTAAACATTTTTTAAAGCCTTTTTTCAAGTATAGTGACACATGATGTTACCTTAATTTGAGGCATACAACATAGCAATTCAACAAATTTAAACTTAGGCCATGGTTACCATAAGTATAGTTAAAATATATTATATTACTGGCTATATTCCTTTTGCTTTACCTTTTATTCCCACGATATATTTCTTCTATAACTGGAAGCCTGTATCTCCTACTCTCATTCACTCATTTTGCTCATTCCAACTCCCTTTTCTGGCGAGCAGCAAGTTGTTCCATTTATAGGTCTGAGTCTGCTTTTCATTGGTTTGTTTATTCATTTGTTTTGATTTTAGATTCCACAGTATACACTTTAGATTCCACAAATATACTTATGGTATTTGTCTTTGGTTTATTTCACTTAGCATAATAACCTCTAGGTCCATCCATACTGTCACAAATGGCAAGATCTCATCCTTTATTATGGCTGAGTACATATATGTATATATGTACTTATATACATATGTACACACACACACACACACACACACCACTTTATATATTCATCCATTGATGGATACTTGGGCTGCTTCTGTATCTTGGCTATTGTAAATAATACTGCAATAAACACAGGGATATATACATTTAAAAAAATTATTGTTTGCATTTCTTTGGATAAATACCCAGAAGTGGAATAACTGTATTATATGGTAATCCTATTTTTAATTTTTTGAGGAACCTCCATTCTCTTTTTCCACAGTGGCTGTACCCGTTTACATTTCTACCAGTAGTGCATGAGGGATTATTTTTCTTCACATTTTTGCTAACATTTGTTATTTCTCATCATTTTGATATTAGCCATTCTTACAGGTGTGAGGTGATATCTCATTGTATTTGATTTCTGTTTTTCTGATGATGAGTAATGTTGAATGTCTTTTCATATGTCTGTTGGCCATCAGTATGTCATTTTTGGAAAAATGTCAGTAATGTTCTCTGCCCTATTTTTAATCAGATTACTTGTTTTGGGGGGTGTGGGATTATAGAAGTTCTTTATATATTTTGCATATTAACCCATTGTTGGATACCTCATTTGCAATGGGTTCAGTAGGTTGACTTTTTGTTTTGTTTGTTTCCTTTGCTGTGCAAAGCTTTTTATTTGATTTAGTCCCAATAGTTTATTTTTGCTTTTGTTTCCCTTCCGTTAGGAGACCTAAATGTTGCCAAGGCCAGTGTCAAAGAAATTCCTACTTCTGTTCTCTTCTAGGATTTTTATGGTTTCAGGTTTCACATTAAAATATTTTTTTTAATGTCTATTATTTTTGAGAGAGAGAGAGAGAAAGAGAGCGCGTGCGAGCGAGCAAGCAGGGCTGGGGCAGGGAGAGAGGGAGACACAGAATCAGAAGCAGACTCCCGGCTCTGAGCTGCCAGCACCGAGCCCGATGCGGTGCTTGAACCCACAGTCCGCGAGATCATGATCTAAGCTGAAGTAGGCCACTGAGCCACCAGGCACCCCTCAGGTTTCACATTTAAGATCTTAATCCTTTTTGAATTTATTTTCATGCATGGTGTAAGAAAGTGGTCCAGTTTCATTCTCCTGCACATAAGTCTCCTTTTTCCCCCACATTATTTATTACAGAGACTATCTTCCCCATTGTATAGTCTTGCCTCCTTTGTCATAGATTAATTGATCATATAAGTGTGGCTTTATTTCTGGGCTCTATTCTGTTCCACTCATCTATGTATCTTGTTTTTGTGCCACTGCCATATTGTTTTGATTTCTGCAGCTTTGTAGTATATCTTAAAATCTGGGATTGTGGTACCTCTAGCTTTGCTGTTTTTCTCAAGATTACTTTGGTGGTTTCAAGGTCTTTTGCGGTTCCATACAAATTTTAGGATAATTTGTTCCAGTTCTGTGAAAAATGCTATTGGTATTTTTTTTTTAATATTTTATTTATTTTTGAGAGAAAGAGGGACAGCATGAGCAGGGGAGGGTCAGAGAGAGAGGGAGACACAGAACCTGAAACAGGCTCCAGGCTCTGAGCTGGCAGCCAGCCCAGAGCCCGACGCGGGGCTCGAACCCACGAACCGCGAGATCACGACGCAAGCGAAAGTCGGACACTTAACCGACTAAGCCACCCAGGCGCCCCGCTATTGGTATTTTGATAGAGATCTCGCTGAATCTGTAGATTGCTTTGGGTCGGATGGGCATTTTAACAAGATTAATTCTTCTAGTCCATGAGCATGAAATATCTTTCCATTTATTGTGTTATTCTTAATTTCTTTCATCAGTCTTTTACAGTTTTCAGAGTACATACAGGTCTTTCACCTTATTGGCTATATTTATTCCTAGGTATATTATTCTGTTTAGTACAATTGTAAATGGAATTGTTTTCTTAATTTCTCTCTTTGGTCACTTGGTTATTAGTATATAGAAATGAAACTAGTTTCTGTTAATTTTCCATCTTGCAATTTTACTGAATTCATTTATTTTTTTTTAATTATTTATTTTTTTTTAATTATTTATTTTTGAGAGAGAGGAAGAGAGAATGAGAATCCAAAGCAGCCCTAAACCATCAACAGGGAGCCCTATGTGGGACTCAAACTCATGAAGTGTGAGATCATGACCTGAGCTGAAACTGAGAGTTAGACACTCAACTGACTGAGCGACACGGGTGCCCCTACTGAATTCATATATTACCTCCAGTGGTTCTTTGGTGTTGTATTTAGGGTTTTCTATGTCTAGTATCATGTCATCTGCAAATAGTGATAGTTTGCTTTCTTCTTTACATATATGGATGCCTTTTATTTCTTTTTTCTTGTCTGTTTTCTCTGGATACAACTTCCAGTACTTTGTTGAATAAGAGTGATGAGAGTGGACATCCTTGTCTTACTTCTGATCTTGGAGGAAAAGCTCTTTTTCACCATTGAGTATGATGTTAGCTGTGGTATGTTGATGTTAGATGTTTTCCACATATAGCCTTTATTTTGAGGTAGCCCTTCTAAACTCACTTTGTTGAGAGAGTTTTTATCATGATTGGATATTGAATTTAGTCAAATGCATTTTCTGCATTTATGGAGTTGGTCATAGGATTTTTATTCTTTGTTAGTAAGTTGTATCCCATTGATTGATTTTAAATGTTGAGACATTTATGCATCACTGCAATAAATCTCACTTGATCATGGTGAATGATCGCTTTAATGTATTGTTAAATGCAGCTTGGTAATATTTTGAGGATATTTTTATTTGTCAGAGATACTGGCCTGTGGGTTTATTTTTTTCTAGTGGTGTGTTTGGCTTTGGTATCAGGGTAATGCTGGCCTTGTAGAATGCATTTGAAAGCTTTCCTTCCTCTTCTATTTTTTTGCATTAGTTTGAGAGTAGATATTAACTCTTCTTTAAATGTTTGATAGAATTCATCTGTGAATCCATCTAGTCCTGGACTTTATTTTTTGTAGTCTTTTGAATATTGATTAAGTTTCATTACTAGCAGTTGTTCTGTTCATATTTTTTTCCGTCTCCTGATTCAGTTTTGGAAGAATCTATGTTTGCAGGAATTTTTCTGTTTCTTCTAGGTTGTCCAATTTCTTGGCATATAATTTTTAATAGTATTATAATCCTTTGTATTTCTGTGCTGTTGATTAGTTGGTTATTTCTCCTCTTTTGTTTCTGATTATATTTATTTGGGTCCTTTCTCTCTCTCTCCCCCCCCCCCCCATCGCTCCTGTCCCCTCCCTCCCTCTCCCTCTCTCACTCTTCCTCTCCCTTTCTCTCTCTCCCTCCCATCCTCCCTCCCCACCCCCTTTTGGTAAGTCTAGGTCAAGGTTTATCAATTTTGTATTTCTTTTCAAAGACTCGGTTCTTGGTTTCATTGATCTTTTCTATGTTTTATTTTCTTTTTCAAGTCTCTATGTCTTTTATTTATGCTCTGATTTTTATTATTTCCTTCTAACCTTGGACTTTGTCCTTTGTTAAATCTTTAAAGTGTAAGTTTAGATTGAGCTTTTTCTTCTTGAGGGACTTGTATAGTTATATATTTTACTCTTAGAACTGCTTTAGCTGCATCCCAAAGATTTTGGACCATTGTGATTTTACCTTCATTTGTCTCCATGTACTTTTTTACTTCTACTTTGATTTCTTTGTTAATCCATTGGTTATTTAGTATCATATTTAGTTTTACATGTTTGTGTTTTTTCCAGTTTTTTTTTTTCTTGTAATTTCCATTGTCATGTTGTGGTTGGAAAAGATGCATGATATGCTTTCAGTCTTCGTACATTTTTTGAGATTTGTTATGTGGCTTAACATACCCTGGAGGTTGTTCCATGTGCCCTTGAAAAGACTGTGTATTCTGTTGTTTTTGGATCTGTGTATATTTGTTATGTCCATCTGGTCTAATATGTCATTCAGAGACACTATATCCGTATTGATTTCCTGCCTGAAAGATTTATACATAGATATAAATGAGGTTTTAAAGTTCCTTAATATTATTGCATTACTGCTAATTACTCCCTTTGTTTCTCTTAATCTTTGCTTTGTGTACTTAGGTGCTTCAATGTTGGGTGCATAGATATGTACAATTGTTATATTCTCTTGTTGGATTGATCCTTTTATCATTATGTAATGCCCCTGCTTACTTCTTGTTACAGTCTTTGTTTTAAAGCCTATTTTGCCTGATGTAAGTAATGCTACCCTGGTTTTATTTTCTCTTTCATTTTCATGGGCTATCTCTTTCAGTCCCTTCACTTTCAGTCTGTATGTGTCTTTCCGTCTGAAGTGAACTTCTTGTAGGCACATTATAGATGGCTCTTGTGGGGTTTGTTTGTTTGTTTTTTTAATCCCACCACCTCTATCTTTTGATTGGAGTGTTCAGTACATTTACAGTTAATTATTGACAGGTATGTACTTACACCCATTTTGTTAACTTTTCTGGTTGTTTCTGTAGTTCTTCTCTTTTTTCTTCTCTTGTTCCCTTTCATTGTGATTGCTAACATCTAGTAATGTTATGTTTGACTTTCTCTTTATTCATTAATGTTTATTTGTTTTTGTGAGAGAGTGCACAGCGGGGCAGGGACAGAGAGCGGGAGACAGAACATCTGATGCAGGCTCTGCGCTGACAGTAGAGATCCCAATGTTGGGCTCAAACACATGAACCACGAGATCATGACCTGAACCGAAGGCGCCACGAAGCTTTCTCTTTATTTTTTGTTTATTTATTGTAGGTGTTGGTTTTGTGCTTACCATGAGGTTCGTGTATAACATCCTAAGTATATAGCAGTCTATATTAAATTGATGGTCACTTAAGTTTGAACACACTTAAAATCTTTTTTTTAAACTCCCTTTTCTACCTTGTATGTATATGTTGTCATATTTTACATCTTTTTATTCATCATCTAACTCTTCTTATGTCTAATTATGGCCTCTTCTAATGTGCTGTGTGTAACATTTCATGTAAGGCAAGTTTGGTGGTGATGAACTTTAACTTGTATTTGGGAAACCTTTTTTTTTTTTTTTTAACTGTTTCTCATTGCTAAATGATAATCTTGCTGGATAGAGTATTCTTGATCACAGGTTTTTTTTTTACTTTTAGCACTTTGAATAATACATCATGCCATTCCTTTCTGGCCTGCAAAATTTCTGCTGAAAAACCAGCTGATAGCTTTATGTGGTTTCCCTTGTATATAACTTACTGCTTTTCTCACTGCTTTTAAAATTCTGTCTTTACCTTTAAACTTTAACATTTTAGTTATTATATTTCATGGGATGGACCTCCTTGTGTTCAACTTATTTGAAACTCTCTGTGGTTCTTCAACCGGGAGGTCTATTTTTTCCTGTTGTTTAGGGTTGTTTTCAGCTATTATTTTTTCATCTACATTTTCTGCCTCCTTCTCTGTCTCCTCCATCAGGGCCCTCTATATTGTGAATGATTACTTAATTTTGTCTAAAATACCCCTTAACCTATCCTCTTTTTTTTTTTTTTAACACTCTTTTTTCTTTTTGCTTTTCAGCGTGGGTACTTTCCATTATTTTGTCTTCCAGATCAATGATCCATTCTTCTACATCCAGTAATCTATACTGGCCTCCCTCTGTTATAGTTTTGGTTTCATTTATTGTATTCTTTAACTCTGATTAGTTCATTCTTATATTTTCTCTCTTTATTTTTGAAGGTCTTACTGAGTTATTCCGTACTCCTCTCCATTCCAGTGAATATCATTATGATCATTACTTTAAACTATTTATCAGGCATATTCTTATTTTTTTAATGTCTGTTTTATTAAATAGAGCATGAGGAGAGGAGGGACAGAGAGAGAGAGACAGACACAGAATTTTAAGAACACTCCAGGCTCTGAGCTGTCAGCACAGAGCCTGACATGGGGCTCAAACTCACAAACTGTGAGATCATGACCTGAGCTGAAGTCAGATGCTCAACCAACTGAGCCACCCAGGTGCCCCTTATCAGGCATATTCTTATTCATGTATTTCTTTTTCTGAGGTTTTATTTTGTGCTCTTGGGGAAGCATATTCCTCCATCTCCCCATTTTGCTTTACTCTCTGTGTTTGTTTCTATGAATTAGGTGGAACAGCTACTTCAGACTTGAAGAAATGATTTTGTGTATGGTCATTGTCTGTGTAGACTGTGTGTGCCTCGGCTAGGGTTGTCCTCAGGCTCTCTGTGCAAAAGATGCCCTGGCAGGACAGCTACAGCTGGAGTGGGCACGGGCTCTGGTACTCCTGGGGTGCTCTGCACAGAGGGCACCTGCCAGTATAGCTAAAGCTAAAGTGGTTGTGGGTCACTGTGGTCCCTGGACCCTCCAGGCAAAGGTATCCTGGCAGAACAGCCATTGCTGGGGAGGGTGCAAGCCAGGGATTCTAGGTTTCTCCACACTGAGTGTATTCTGACAGGAGAGCCGGAACTGAAGTGGGTATAAATCAGGGTGTCCCAGGCTGCTCAGCACAGGAAGGGCCCTGCAGGGTAGCTGGAGTCGAGGCTGGTGTGGGTCGAGTGTCCTTTTAAATTTAAAAAAAAAAAAAAAAAAAAGATGAGGAAGAAGAAAGAAAATAGAAGATTTTTTTTTTTTTTTAAGACTTTTATTTTTTTAAGTGATCTCTACACCCAGTGTGGGGCTCAAGATCACAACCCTGAGATCAAGAGTCATGCACTCCACTGACAGAGCCAGCCAGGTGCCCTGGGTTGGGTGTCCTGGGTGCTCTGCACAGGGTATGCCTTGTCAGGCGGATGAAACTGAAGCAGGTGTTGGCTGGGAGGTCCCAGAATGCTCTGCACTGGCTGTATCCCAGCAAGCCGCCGGAAGCTGCTGTGGTATGAACCTGAAGTGTCCAGGGATGTCTCTGTGTGCTCTGCCCTGGGGCCACATTGGTGGAATGGCTAGGGCTGCTGCAGGCCAGGGCACCAGGGCTCACTGAGGTGGCAGGTCAGTTAGGATGCGCAGACCCTGCCTCCTTTCACATTATCTGGATGAAGGGGGAGCACAAACCAAGGCTCTTGCCAGCCTCTCTAACCTGGAAAGAGTTCTAGCAGCTCTCCTGCCATTTGTCTGAATTCTAGGACTGGCGTTTTTGTATGCTAGTTGCCCTTTGAAACCACAGCTTTTTTTTTTTTGCCCTGGTCCTTCAGGGGCTGATGTGGTCTAGGGACATGGTGCTGGATGAGACAGCAAGGTGTCTGTGGGGACCGGACCCTGCCCCAGTCTGCCCTCTCAAGGTAGACGGGAAGCGTAAACCATGGTGTTCATCAGTCCCTTAAAGCCACAGAGAGTTCAGCAGCACCCCTGCCCTGGGGCAGAGTTCTAGGGATGGCTGTTCTATATGCTCATTGTTCTTTTAAATTAGGCCTTTTTTTCCCCTTTTTCCTGTGTTCCAGGGGAGGTGACCTGCTCCTTGTCCCTCAGTGCCCTCCCTCCTCACCTCAGCATTCCAGTCGGGGATTCCCTTCATCATGTATCTGTCTCCTTTGCCATTCTCTCTTCTGTTGTAAGGAAGCTGTTAGGTCAGCCCTTCGTTCTTCTTTAGGAGGAAATGTTCTGTGAACAGCTGTGGATTTGTGTGTCCATGGAAAAAGTGACTGCAGTTTCTTCTATGTTTCACTTTCTTGGGTCAGAACTTGAAAATCAAAAGCCTTTTCAGTTGCCCTTGTCAGTGGGGGGTGAGGACATTTTAAAATTGCACTTAGGTTGCCAAATTGAATTCTTTGGATTTGTGAATGATTCTTTAAGAGGTATTTGAAGTTTTAAGTGCCTTATTCCTTAAATAAGTTCTTAGATTCGTAAAATAAATGCACCTATGCTTTATGAAGTATTAATTATTTAATTATAGGATAGTTTTATGCAAGTTTTTCTTAGTTGTAATTTTAATTTACGTGCCAGTCTACCTGAGAAAAAGCCTCACCCTGCATTAAGAGATTAATCAAACCTCTATTTAAAGCCTGAAAAAAAAAAACATACCCCTAAAATACTCTTTCACTTGGAACTTAAATATTAAAGTGTATCACACATTAGCTTTAAGAATTAAGTTGTACTAGATAATTCTAATAAATTCAAAGCAATGTATCCTCTTAATCAGATTGTTCATAGTGTTGTTCTAAATTGCTTTGACCTGGCTCTATTGGATACTAAACACAATGTATCTCATGAACATTTTATACTGCTGAAATTCCTGTCCTTCATGGTTGCATACTTAAGGTCTACATGTTGTTATAATTGGGTCAAGGAACATTTAGCACTGTTTAAAAAACTTTCTCTTTTGTCCTAGAGTCCAGTCTGCATCATGACATAAAACAGACTTATGTCATTAAAATCTGACTACCAAAGGCTTGAATATGTTGGCAGAGGGTGGTGGTGAAAGTATGAGTCACATTTATAGATGAGGTTTTTGTTTTTAAGACTAGTTGTTCTCCCAAGACCTGTCATAGCAGCACCGGCTTTTTCATCATCTGGAAATTTGTTAGACATGCACACTCTCTGAATCAGACTCTGAGGGTGGGTCCCACCATGTGTGATTTAACAAGAATTCCAGGAGAAATTGATGCACACTAAAGATTGGGAACCAGTGTTACAGATACATAAATTGGTTATTAGCCTATAAAAACAAAGACATTGAAAATCATCAGCTCTCATTTGTTCTCCTGTAGGCAATTTGAACATAATAATGTTGACCTTTATCAGTAACCCAAACATATATATATATTTGACTCCCTGCTACGTGGCAGATACTATTATATACCAAATGAATGAATATGTACAACAGTTTCTTATCTGGTGTACTGCTGGTGAACTTCCAGTATACTCCAGTGTTGATCCCATAAACCCCTGGGGTAGCTGGGCTAGACCTGGGTTACTCAAAGCTAATTGCCTTCAGCTGTGAGTAGTTTCTTCCATTTACTGTAGAGTGCTTTACAAAGATCATTTTATATGTGCTTAGTGACATGTAAAAGGTTGGAAAGAACTAATATAGAGTACAGATTTAGAGGCAGACTGAGTTCAGATTTGGTTCCACTATATACAGACCTTTCACAAATCACCTGATATGTGTCCTCATCTATAGAATGTGGATGGTAATTTCATATATGTATGTAGATATATAGTTACATCTCTGTACGTTACTGATTGTGGTGAGGATTCAGTCAAGGTTTGGTATAGATCCTTACATATTGTAAGTGCAAGTTATTCTAGGAGTTCATAGGAAAGAGAGGTTAACATGGAGTACTCAGTAAAGTTTCCACGGGCAGAATAAAATTAGTGCTGGCTTATTAAAAGGTGTCATGGAGAGGGAAGAAGGGGAAAGAAGGGAATTAGGGACCAAATTCCAGCAGAGATAGTTTGTTTTAGGAAACATTCAAGGGATACAGATTAAGGGAATGTATTTCAGGCTGTGTTCTTGGGAGCTCTTGGTTTCAATTAGCAAAAGGGGGCAAAAATTCAATAGGAGACTGAGTTCTCTGATTTGTGTATTTATATCTTCCTCTACTTTTATGTGTTGGAATTTTATGTAAGATTTCATTTAAGTGAAGGATTTTGCTACTTAAAAATGTTTTCAAAATACTATTCTGGCTTAATTTAGGAAAATAGTAGGGAGTGAAGAGAGAGAAAAAGAAGAGACAGAGAGATGAGTGCCAGGATGTAGTTGCTTTAAATGAACTTTGATTTTAGTCAAGAGAAAGTCGTTAGTGAATTTTAAATGGGGAGGGCATTATTTCTTTCAGAAGATTAATCTGGAGAAAGTGTGCACAGTTGAAGTGGGCAGAGAGTAGTTGACCAGATTAGGTCTTATTGTGATACTGATAAGAACAAAGTGGAAAAAGTGGATTTAAGAAACATTTTGAGGAACAGTTTAATAGAGCAAGATGAAGAAAGAATTAAATTGAACATAGGTGATGGGCATGGAGCTGAATTGTCTGGGATTGGAGTGGAGGAGCAATTGACCATGAGTTTCGTTTTAGGTGTAAATTTGAAATGATGTTCAAGTAGAAATTCTTGTTGGTTGACTGGTTGGCTTGCTTGTTCCTGATTTCATTCTGTGATGATTTATTCAGTACTTGTATTTTGAAAGGCCTTGTTCTGTGAGAAGAAACATAGATATGTGGATTTGAGAATCATTGAAATAAAAGAGAAAAATCATTTGAAGGCAAATAAGCTAGCAGATGGAGAATGTAGAGAGAAATTTAGAGAGCAGGGACTCACCTTTGAGGGAATACGCACTATTTGGAATGGAAATGAAGGAACCTAAAGTGAAAGCAGAATTATCAGTCTGGGATCTTAGGCACTAAGAAAGAGGAGAATTTCAGAAGAAAAGTATACTTGCTACTTTCAGCATGGATATTATTTTTAGGAAGTCACACAGGTTTCTTAGTCTTTATTGACCTTATGTGGAAAGAGAGGGAATGGAAATAGAGTATTCTAGAAGCTTGAAAAGTTAGGAAGAAGGGAAATAGAACATATTAACTATAGAGGACGACTGGGGCCAAACAGAGATTGTTTTCATGTTGGCGAGGGCAGAATCAGTGGAGGATATGCTGGAATAATTGAGGAAACAATCTCGAGGAAAGGGAAGGAAATTTGTAAACATGTATCTACGGTATCAATCTCCCCTCCCATATGATGCTCCCTGAGAGTAGGGACCATCTCTGACCTTTTTTTACCACCATGCTCAGCTCTTGGCACAGCACCTGGAAGGTCATAGATACTCAATAAAATTGTTGAATGAGGGGTGCCTGGGTGCCTCAGTTGGGTGTCTGACTTCAGCTCAGGTCATGATCTCACAGTTCATGGGTTTGAGCCCTGTGTCGGGCTCTGTGCTGACTGCCAGCTCAGAGCCTGTAGCCTGTTTTCAGATTCTGTGTCTCCCTCTCTCTCTGACCCTCCCCTGCTCACCATGTCTGTCTCTCGCTCTCTCAGAAATAAATAAAACATTAAAAAAAATTTTTTTTAATTTGCTGAATGAATAAATGAATGAATTGCATAAGGAGTTCACTGAGGATCCCTGTTTATCTGAGACCTGAAGGATATACAAAGGATTTTACGTTGGTAAAGGAGTGTTTGAAGGAAGGAAAGAGCTGGGGAATATCATGTGGACTGCTCATCTTTTCAATAAAGTAGGCAGGCTAATTATTTACCAACAGACCTAATGCATTTAAGGCTGAAGGAAGGTTGAAGAGAGTGTAGAATAACACTTTTTGGATGTATGCTAAGGAGTTCGCCTAAAATAAATAAAAAGATTGCTAAGCTACAGAATGATTACCATTTGGTCATTTACTGAGTACCTAGCATATGCCACGCACTACAATTAATACTTTACATGCACCATCTTATGGAATTCTTAAAACGGTCCTAGGAAATAGGTATTATTTATGTCTTAGTTTACTAATGAGAAAACTGTACTTGGTCATAACTTTGTAATTGGCTAAGTCAGCACTGTGATATTACTTTCTCTAGCAATGTCTTGTGGCCTTAGAGCCGAAGCAGAAAGGGCAGAAGGTAAAATTTATTCTGGCTTAGGAACTGGCAAAACAGGCATACTGTTATTAAATCCTTCCTATGTTCCTTATTTCAGTTAATCTCACAGCAACACTGTAAGGTAAATATTACCCTCTTTTTATGGAGAGTTTAATGAGTTTCCCCCAGGTGGCAGAGGTAGTCCGTGATCAGACCCCAGTTAGAGCCCAGGTCTATTGTATTCCATATCCTGTGCTTTTCCCAGGACTCTCAAGAAAAATAGACAGGTTGTTTAGGTTGACCAACCATATAGACTTCAGAGGACACAATTAAGAACACAGGTTTTGGGGCACCTAACTGGCTCATTCGGTTAAGCATCTGACTCTTGATTTCAGCTCAGGTCATGATCTTGTGGTTTGTGAGTTTGAGCCCTGCATTGGGCTCTTTGCCCCTCACCCGTTCGTGCTCACACACCCTCAAAATGAATGAACTTTAAAAAAAAAAAAGTTAAAAAAAAGACAGGCTTTCAGTTTTGTTTAATCACCTGAGCCTTAAATACATCATCCGCTAAAATGGGGACAGTAGTAATGTCTGCCAGAATGTTGCAAAGAAATAAGTATATACATGCAATACTATGTAATCAGTAAAATGTTAAAACAATATTAGTTAATAATAGTTTAGAAATAATAAATGTGTTATTCTACAATTATTCACTTGTTTTCTCAGTATATTTATTTATTTATTTATTATTTATTTTTTTTACAAATAGTTTATTGTCAAATTAGTTTCTACATAACACTCAGTGCTCATCCCCAAAGTGCCCTCCTTCATGCCCATCCCCCCTCCCCCCCACAT